>NW_025064901.1:399457-485779 GCF_019112545.1 Guyanagaster necrorhizus
CCCCCCCCCCAGTTTATGGCTCATTCTCTGTTGTAGTATCCGGAGATCACACCAGAACCATTCAGATTGCGACGCCTACTGTAGGTGGATTGATGAAATTCGCGGTCAAAACGGCGACTTGCTTGGGATGTAAGACGCAACTCCGAAAATCGAATAGCATAACAAGTATGTTTTCGTGTTTTCGTAATGTTTCACCTCTTCTGGATCTCATATCATTCCAGACGGTGCTGTTTGCAACAATTGCAGGCCTCGAATAGGTGAACTATATCAGAAACAGGTCTCGGCGTCATCAGAGATGCAGGTCCGTTTCTCGCGGCTCTGGACTCAGTGCCAACGTTGTCAAGGATCGCTTCATCAGGTGTGTGCTATGCTTTCCGACGACAATGCAACGTTCACATTGGAACAGGATGTGTTGTGCACGAGTAAAGACTGCCCGATATTCTACATGAGAAAAAAGGCACAGAAGGATGTAGAGGACTCCAATTCAGTCCTAGAGAGGTTCGAATCGGACTCTTGGTGATTACTATCTTGTGTTATTTATATAAGTTATCATTACTTGGATATTTGAACTGTCAGCGATATGTCCGACAGTACGTGCGTTTGATGTGTCATCAATGATGATCGAGTGCAAAATTTTCTGTTTTGGCATTGACCATTATGGCTGCCTCCCGTGAGTTATTTTCTTCAAAGCTCGTTAGCACATGCTCAGTCTCCAAGGTCTTCCCCTTTCCCAACAAATTGCCCAGCTGGAAGCTACTGCCCCAGGTGTGTTTGGCACCAAGACAGTGTCTTCTGCCAGCCATTAATATCGGAACAGATTTTGACCTCGAAGACATTCAACCCGTCGTAGAAGATGACGACGACGAGCGGAACATTAACTCTGCAGCTAGGGACCATTATCTGGATGTAGGGTGCGTGGCCTGGCTCTTGTAAAGTCTATGGCTCTGATTAAGATACCAGCCCGAGCTCGTTGCGGCAGCAACAGGATGGCATTCTGGACCCAAAGTACGACTCTGTTCAGACCTCCAGGAAACAAATGATGGAAGAGAGCTCTCTGAGTGAGGAGGAGGAGGACTCTATCCAGGATGGTGAGGGAGACGAGATACTCAAGGATGAGGTCGAGATCGAGGAATTGGATGGCGGAGACGACACGGTCAAGGAGAAAAGTTCATTATCTAGATCCGACACTCAAAGGCGCGTCGACCAGGATGATCTGTCGTCCACACTAAAGCGAGGTCGGGAGCAAGATCGGAAAAAAGGTGCTGCAGTCGCCCAACAATTGGTGAGAATCATCCTTTAACTCAATGCCAGTATGTTAATTTGTGTAATCCAGTCTATATGGAATTCTTTATTGAATGCCCGAATCTGTCTACAAAAGTCGATCACCGCCGCCAACAGACTCCCCCTGGTAATGCCGTCCGACTGATACGCAAATACTTCCTCTAAACATACGTCAACAGCCTAGTGACGAAGGGTTGCTCGCTGGGAGCCAGGGTTCATTAACCAAAATGCTTCAGGAGGCAGTGTCGTTATCCGAAGAACTTTTTGATCTGCAACAGGTTGGCATCTAGTATTATGCGTCGGTCATTGACCTATTCTTTCCAAGACAATGTTTACTCTGGAGTCGATCAGCCTTAGACCTCACAAGCGACGGAGACTCTCGTCTGACGATGACTTGCAGGAGTATGAAGCATACGTACGGGAAACTACCAACGTATCGTCTGACACCGAGCACGCGTGAGTATCCACCCCGCTAATCTGAACTGACGCACAAACTGAAAATGTGATAGGTATCATCCTCACGCTTTGCAGATTCTTTCCAAGTGGTCTTCTAAGATACAGGCTGTCGCGCCATCTGCCCTACTCCCATCTAATCGCAATGCATTTTCGAAGAATTCTGAGAATTCCAAGACAGTCGTTCAACTGATTGACGACAACTTGGCCGACACGAACAAGATGCTCGCGAGAACTCAGATATGGCGGAGTAAGGCCGAACGACTGGGAAGAATGCTTGACAATAGTCAAAATGGAGAGGAGCAGGAACACGACTCTGAAATCTTCGACGACACAGATTTATATCAGCAGTTGCTCAGAGATGTGATAGATGCTGAGAAGAATGGAACAGATGACTGGCTGGTAGTGCAGAAACAAAAGAAGGCGAAGAAGAAGGTGGATACGAAAGCAAGTAAAGGGAGGAAAATACGGTATGACTTTATCATATTTCCGGTTCGCTCTGACTGGCGAATTTTCAGATACGAAGTGCATGAGAAATTGCAAAACTTCATGGTACCTGTCACTATCAATGGCGCATGGCATGACCAGCAAATCGATGAGCTCTTTGGGTCACTTCTTGGCGTAGGGTTTGAAAATGCGTTAGACCGCCATGGAGGGGGAAATCACGGTATTGAGATACAGCATGACGCAGAAGGCATCTCAAAGGGTGGATTCAGAGTTTTTGGATAAAGTTTTCGGATAGAGTACTGGGGGGAAATTAGTTCTGGTTTTGAAATTAGGAGCGAGTCGCAATATAACATGGCCAAACATTGATTGCCAGTGCATCCCTTTGCCTGTGAGGAGGACGCGGACTTGTTCACAGCCTCCCAGTGCGCAGCATCGCTTGAACGGCCTTGTCTAACTTTTACTATCCTTGTCTCCGACATCTAGACTTCCCTTCCTGCTCTTGCTTACCGTACCAAAGATTGTCTCGTCGACGCCGCACGGACACCTTACGTCTCTTTCAACAAGCTACAGCGTCGAAACACGTTGAATTTGGAACCAATGGATGCCTTCGACGACGAGAACCCATTCGAGACGGGTACAGACCGTGTTTCATCTGAGACCTCTTCCACATCTAAGGTGGACATATCAGAACCGCCGTCTCCGCCTTCCAATGTGTCGCGCAGATTTTCTTCGTCTGCGTCTGCCAAGGGGTCTGCATTTCCTTCTTCAAGTCGGCAGGTGCAGTCCAATTACAAGAGTGACTTCTGCTGCACTCGCGACCGTGTCCTACATTCTGGCGACGACGTCGAGATAATCGTTAGTGTTCAAGTCCTAGGGGGTCCTTTGTCCTGAAATAATCTTCTTATCCAAGATAACTGACGCAGTGAAGACGTCCATCAACTCCAACTCACCTTATATTGCGTATGTCATTCAAACCGGGGTGAGTTCACACCTACATGCAGACGTAACCCGTCTCGAATGATCTTCCAGAATGCGCAAGCACACCATCGGTATTCAGAATTTGAATCACTGAGAATCAGCTTGTCGAAACTCTATCCTACTCTCATAATTCCGCCTATACCGTCGAAGCAGACGTTAGGCGATTACGCTATCAAACAAGGAAAAGCTAAGGAGGATGCCGCTTTGATTGCAAGGAGAAAACGTATGCTTCAAACATTTCTCAACCGCTTGGCTCGTCACCCAATTCTATCCAATGAACATGTCTTCCATCGATTTTTGGACGGCAAAGTCTCGTGGGTGCGTTTGCATACCATCCATCTTACAATGGGCTGTTTCTCATTGTTATTAATAGACCGAGGTTCTCAACTCACCACCACTGTCGCTGCTTCCGAAGAATATCCTCAAGGCCCCTTCGCACAATCCCACTGATCAGAATGCCTCCCCTGCTTATGCCGCTCTTCCGAATCCGTCAGCCGCCCATCCTCTGCGACATCCGGACCAGAGGTTCCATGATTCCGAGGCATTTACCAACAAGTTTTCTGTACATATGAGCGGCCCTATGGAGAAGGTCACACGTCGGACCATCAAGCGATGGTCAGGTGCGTCTTGTAATGTGGCCCCAGAACTAACGATCTTAATTTTGTCTTCAGATTACGGACAAGATCATTCAGAGCTTGGTGCGGCTCTGAACGGTTTCAGTCTGAATGAAAGTGGCGAGCTTTCGGGTGCCATTGAGAAAACTGGACAAGCTGTCGATGCTACTTATCTTTCAACCACAAAGCTGGTAGGTTCATTTGGCACTGGCCTTTTTTCAAGCTCACATATGGTGCAGCTTCAGGAACTCGAGCAGAACTGGGCGGAACCCCTGCACGAGTACTCTCAATTTGCACTGATTATCAAGAAGCTTCTTGCTTATCGACACCAGAAGCACGTCCAATACGAAATGACTCAGGATGCTCTCGAGACTAAGCGAGAACAGCTTGAAGAACTAGAGAAGAGTGAGCGGGAGGCCCGACGCCTAGAAGCGGCCCTTGGACGGGGCCGCATCAATGGTTCTTCTATGGCTTCTAGTCCGACCGCAGGTGAGGATGAAACTGATCCTACCTCAAGGTCTGGCGAAGAGGAGAATAACCCTTCTTCCGGTTACCTCCCACCCCATCCGGGCCCGAATCCTGCCCGGCGAAGGACACGAGCACCCGGCATGGGACTACTGAACGCTCTCAGCTATACAATCCATGGTATGATGGACGCAGACCCCGAGACTGCTCGCCGCAACAGCATTACGAAGACTCGGGAGAACATCTCTCAGGTAAGCCGACTTGAAACTTGCATAGGATTTTGCGTTTAATTCGGTATACTAGCTTGAGGACGCCCTACATCTTTCTACTCAGGATCTCAAGTACTCTAGTTCTACCATTCAGGCAGACTTGGATAGGTTCCAGCGGCAAAAAGTTGCGGACCTCAGGGAGATGGCCATAGCGATGGCACGAAGCCATCGTGACTGGTGTAAGAAGGTACCGTGGAGCTTTTCGAAGAGCTTGAATTTTAACTAAGGAAATTTTTACGTTCCAGAACCTTGAGGCCTGGGAAGAGGCGAAGAGAGAGATTGACAAGATTCCCGACCATCCCAACACACCACCGAACTCAGATGGACATTCTTCTGGAGGGCCCGCAACTGTGAGAAGAGACTCTACTGCTACGGTGAATGGACGCTAATGATGGAAAGAGTTCGTTGAGCTTTGGTACTAAGTAGCAATTTGGGGCTTCTCCTTTCTTTCATGATAGTTACTTAGTACTGCAACTATCTCAATGATTGCACTTTTCTGGAGTCGCGAAATTCGACACCATGACGGAGTCACCGTCACGTGCTTCGTGGCCCCCAAAAAATTTATCGAAAGGTCAACTCTTCCTGTCCCCACCCTCCCTTATCCTACCCGATCGGACAGACGCAAATTCCAGACTCACTCGGGTCATTTGTGAATATCCATGCACTTTGCATGACTATATTGTCTATGTTATGACCTCTTCAACTGTTGAGCTTACAGTTGAGGCCTACCTTGACATATCAAAGACAACACGCCAACATGGTTTAAGGTGTGATTATGTATTGCATGGTAAGGATTGTGGTGCAGTCCTTTCATGCTGGCAGGCTATGAGTGAGGTGCGAATCTGGTGTTGCATCTAAGACTCTTTATGCAGCATACTTGTCTTGCATCTTGATCAATGCTACTGACTGGATGTTTGCAGCATCAGTTCAAACATTGTATTTGCAGAACAGTTCGGGATAGAGGGACGGTGAGTACAAACACATCCATTTCCTTTCATTTACTCAGTTTTCCTTATAGGGTGTCAAACACAGACAATACAAATGCCCATTACCACGGTGCAGTGCACCCATTCACACCTCTGAGCAGTCTATACGTGAACACATAGATGTGTCGCACATGTCAGCATTCCATGCCTTGATCTGCCCATTACGACAGTGTGAAGGAGTCAGGTTCACACGGATCTTACATCTGACAAACCACTTGCGCAGTGCTCACGCTGCTCTTGAAGGTCAAAGGGTGAATCTGCATTCCGAACTTTTCTTGCCTTCATCGCGGATATTTCGTCCATCATCCGTTCCGGATCCCCTGCCATTACCACTGCCATCAATCGGAGCTACGCTAGTGCCCGCTGTCGCAAACGGACCTCCGCGAAAATCTCTCTGGGGTGCTGGTACTGCACCGACCCCATCCTTGCCGCGCTCTCCCAAAAGACTCAAGCATACGGTATCCGAGTCGTCGATTGAAGACGGCAAAGAGTCTTCTAGCATCGTCCTAGATGACCTCCCCATATATGATGACACCAAGTCTTCCACGGATTTTGTCGTATGGCGTCGGCCTTCGCAGCTGCAGAAGGATGTCGTCAGGCCACTCCCAATGCTTGATCCCACTGTACCTCGCCCAACTGAACCACCCAGCTCTATCTTATACAACTCCTTCAAAGCCCGCGTCGATGCTTTGGAGGTCGAGGCGCAGGCGAGAGCAGGCCTCTCATTCAAGCAAGATCAATAACTGAGGATACAAAACTGAGAGATTTGGCTATTCTGCGGGGAAGACGAAGGGGCTGTTGTCATAGGGCGAACATTGAACATTCAGAGCTTCGACGTCCCTTGCTACCTAGATACTGTACTAGAAAACGGAGTTCCCGCATAGTACCGCAGCTGATGATTAGTCATGAAATGTTGAGTAACCCAGGACGTAGTAATATACAGAGAACAGATTTTGGCAGATACGGAGAATGATATCATATAGATTGTAATACACAAATCAAGAAAAAAAAGTCAATACATTATTACGAAAAGAAATGCCGCCCCAGTAAATATTTCGAACCCTGTCATACCGTCAGGTCACGCCGAGAGCGTAGCGGTCGGGTCTCTGAACACCTGGATATCTTGATATAAGCACTGTCCTATACAGTTAAGACGACAGCACGCACCTTTAGGTTCCATATATTCCCGACACCTTCCGTATCCTCTACACTGGTCGTTGAATTTTCTCCGTTTTCGATCTTGAGCCCTTGCTCGTTCGCAAGATGCAGAAGGCAGATGAAGCAGAAGCTTGTACTTAATTCCTGCAACTTATCTTGGGGATAAGAGGTTTGCAATCCCGATAGCACGGAACTGAATTCCCGAGCTTCCGCAGGATCAGTTGACGCCACTTCATCAACATCCTTCGACACGAACATTTAAAAACTGGCGAGATGTTTTGAAAAACAGACACACCATTCCATCGTCCGCTTCGCCATGAGACACTACGATATCGAGGCCCTTCCAGATATTCTCCTTTAGCTTTCTCACGTCTACTCTTTTCGCTCGTTTGGTATAGTTCACAAAGGCAGGCTTAACACGGCGTGTTTGACCTTGAGTTGCCGCTAAGAGGTCTTCCCCTTCTGCTGGAAGGCCCATTCCATCAGCTTCGAAAGCATCATCGAAACCGAAGACCGGGACGTCATCGTCGTCATCTTCATTAAAGAACTGCGTGTTGAATGGGACCGCGCCTCCGTTTTCAGCTGCTCGTAATTTAGTCAGACACTGGACAAAATGGATAAGGACTCCTTACTTTGGTCATCATTGATTCTTCCCCGTCCGGCAGCTTGGTCCGCGGCAGCTTGGGCCCAATATCTCTCGTCAACTTCTCCGCTCTCCTCATTGTTGTCAAAGCGACGACCCCGCATTTTGAGCTGTACAGACTTTTAGAGCGAGAGTCGAGGTGGGCAGCAGGACGTACCGAGAACTTGGGCTTCAAAAAGAGGGAAACTAGCTGTTTGCTCGTGAAGTGCATGTCGTCAGGAAGTCTATGATCATCGCGTTTTTCGTTTTCTTTCCCTTTCTTCTTGCTCTTTCGGGAAGCACTACTAGTTCCTGCAAGGTTGATACCGGCGCCTCTGGCCGCTGGCGCAAACAGCTCCTTCTTCATATCTTCCTGGTCCATATTTGGGTCTGGTGGTGTCAGAAAATCGATCTTGAACGCTTCCTTCTTCTCTCTGCGGGGTTTGGGACCTTTGGTTGGATCTACCTCCACTGCTGTTGCTTAAATCGTCAGAATGAAAACTTCTCGTTAGGATCATATGAAGCTTACGTTTCTTGAAAAGTCTCCGGAGCTTCCAGTGCTCGGGACCCGCCCAATTCGTATTGAACGTCTTGTCGAAGGACTCCATGGTGGCATCAACATTACCTCCCATGGCCAGTACAAGGTTATGATCATTGGAAGCTTGACGAGGATCAAACGATGCATAAGTTCCCGTGCTACTGCCGTCGTGGTCAGCGGGAACACCGTAAGAATCATTGGAGTGCTCGTCTCCGCCTCCAAAATCGTCCCCTCCAAAGTTATCGCCGTCAAACGATTCGTCTGCGTAAGCATCTGCTGGAGCTTCATCCCCTTGGAAGAAATCTTCAATGGCTTGTTCTGAATTGTCGATATCCATGTCGAGGCTATCCGCTGGACCAAATTCTTCATCATCGTCATCGAAGTCGGCTTGTGGATTATCCTTGTAGAAAGTCGTATCTGCAGACGAAAAGGTTTTCTTGGAAAAAGAAAAGTCTTTAAGGGAGTGACAAATTTCCTTGTACTCCAGCGCATTAAGATCAGGTAGGAATTCCTCTAACCTAATGGTCAGCCACAAGGCGGGAATAAATAAGTAATTTAAAAACGTACTGCGAAGATAGCTCAGATCTATGAAATCCTCTGGTTCATCTACGTCTTCATCATCCTCACCTTTGCTTACAGAATCACCCGCGTCAAAAACAACCCTCAGCCCGCCATCGTTACCTACACCAAGACTGAGATGGTTCATTAGAAGCCCTTGGGCACCACCCTCATCAAAATCGGCACAGGTCTTCTTAAACAATGGATCTACACTGAACTCCAGCTCTAGTTTTTTGATCCTGAGTTGGGAGGGGTCCTTCACGAGGGTGGCAGCAGACCGATGCTTCTTCTTCTTTGGTTGCGTCGGGTCCTCCTCTGTATCCTCTTGGCCCGATTCCTCCGCATCATCGCTTCGACCAGATGCAAGATTACTTGCTAATTTGGCAGTTTCAGAGCCGACACTGTCAACCCGACTGGTCCAGATTTTAACGCAACCGTCAAGAGTACATGACGCGCGCTGAAAGTTGATGGAATTGTCGTCGTCATTCCTGAGTAATGACATGTCGTGAAAATAGTCAATAAGTGCAAAATTCCATGAGTTGGCGGCATTAATTTTCTGATCGATGTTCAGCAAAGAGGAAGGTATCAAGTTACAGAACGTACGTTGTCTGTTGCCATCTTCATCCATTCCTCAAAGTTGGAACTCATAACGTCCAATGGTACCTTGATGACCGGCGGGGCAATAGTATTGAGCTGCTGCTTCTGTCTGTTGCTGCGCGAAGTGTCACCCTGGTCATTAGGATCGCTCGAAGGACTAGCAACTGGGGCTTCAACTCCATGAATCTTGGTGCTCTTCCTTCTTCTCCTTTTCTCTGCAGCATCATCGTTAATGTTCACCGATTTGAGAGGGACGCGACCGGAGTCTGAGGTAAAGCTGTCGTTTTCCGGAATGAAAGCCTCACTGAGCCGTTTACGAACACCACTTTTTCGAGGTGGAATGAGGTCCTTCTCGGATTCAGCGTCAGTATCGTGGTCGTCGTCGTAGTGGTCGTTGTCCCTCGAGCCCCTCGCCATGATGGTCTTCAACAAAGAGTTTCGAAGCACGTGATCTTTTAGCCGCGACGCGTAACGCGTCACGTTCGCGTAGGTCGCGTGTTCCTGTACCTCACGACGAGAGCTTACTTCGTGTTGGTTAAGAGTTACGCTATTGGTATTACCTTCTTTATTTTCTCTCTTTCTGCCATTAGATGGCATTGAGGCGAGTTAGTGTACTCGTACCTAGCTGAGTTACTTATGTAACGTAGGCGGCCAACATTGGCCAAGTCATATCTAGCTCAATACTATCTGGGAATCTTACTTCCTTTCACCCACTGCTCTGACTATATCACGAACTCTGTTTTTCAGTAGACAGTTGAAGATATGAATACTGCACGCTTGGCATTCTGCAGCTATTCATCTTGCAGGCAGGATTTGGGGTGAGTACCACAATCAAAAATCAGCCCTCGCTCGGGACTGAAAGTTCCTATTACTGTTTCACTTTCCACTTTCCCGACCCGAGTCGCTTAACCTGGCTTCGACCAAGCTCGGAAAGAGATTGTGAGCCTTTTGGTCATGTTCTTGGCCACATCAACCAACGCCATCATTACTTACGCTAACATGTCCAAAAAGACCGTACAAATTTGAACGTACTTACTCGATTTCAAAGCGACAACGGGGCTAAAGCCTTAGTGGATTCAGACTCAAATGATCCCACGCACGGAGTGCCTTTTCTTCACCCAAGCCGACAAATGTCCGGCTGCCTCCTGATCCTGGTAAAACCTAACCTCTTTCCTGATAATTTTGGTGTATTGGTTATTACAATTGGGTATGTACTTCTTGTTTGGTTGCGGCATTCAAGTTCACGCTGAGCACCTAGGTTTAAAGCCTCGAATGCATTTTTGCCGATGTCTTCGATTTCTGTCCATTCTTTTGGGAGGCCAAGTCAAGGATCCAGGGGCTGATCCATCCATGAGCTAGCAAATCCTCTTTATTCAGGTATTTAGCTCCTTGAATAATCCCGAGGCAAGTCTGGAGGGATATTAGAAAGATAACCAGGTAACTGGAAAGCGTCACCTTTGTCCCGCACTCGCACGAGAACGGCTGATCCATGTCCCACTCCGTACTGGGGTAGAAAAAGCCGACTACAGGTCAAGATCGAATGAGCCAATCAACGTGCGATGGAAGCCAATGGTACTAACGTGCATCTCCAGCTTCGATACGCCTTAGTGCGCGTATATGCCAGCCTGCGGAGTCGGGGGAGGACAAGTCGAAAGCCGTGTTTGGCTCGCAAGAGTGATTCACTATTGCGGATTTGATCAACACCGATAGTAAATTGTACGATGAACTGGCATTGGGCATACCGTAAACGAAATCGCTGTTCAGTTCGATGTGATCCTCGGGTCCGGGCCCACATTGAACTGTTCTGTAACTCTTGGGAGCCTTGGTAACACCTTCCAACGATGCGATGACTTGTCCTTTTTCGAATGCCTAAAATCCGCTGCTCGAAGAAGGTTGCGACTTATGACAGTCTGAAGCTCACCTTGAGGGACTTTAGGAAGGATTTGTACTCGCCCGGCTGAAGTTGTACGACAAAGTTGGGGTTTTCCTTGGATGGTACGGACATTGTGTGTGTTGGCTACTTGGGTTGAACCTGGGAGAACTTCATCCCGTTCCGAGTTGATGAATTAGCAACCCGGGATCGGAATCCCTCTCTCCGTCTCCTATCTCGATTGCTTGGCGCGCGCCGACGCGATCGATTCACGTGGGCCGGAGATTGCCGTCGTCGGGGATTGAACTCTAAATCCCGGACTGTACAGTTCGAACTCATTTTATTATTCTAGACGCATTGATCGACAACTTCAAGATCACCGACGACGCAATGGCTCCATCAAAAAAATCTAAGGCATCCAAGTCCACCGAGTCCATTGCTGCCAGGCTTGCCCTCGTCGTCAAGTCGGGCAAGTACACTCTTGGATACAAATCCGCCCTCAAGCAGATGCGAAGCGGTAAAGGTACGTTGGCTGTCCAATGTCTCTCGGGGACTGGAGCGTGAGGCTGAGAAGGTCCCTTGAGCTGACGCTTTGTTCTGTAGCCAAGCTCGTCTTGATCGCTGGCAACTGCCCACCCCTTCGCAAGTCCGAGATTGAGTACTATGCCATGCTCTCAAAGACAACAGTGCACCACTTCTCTGGCACTAATGTGGCCCTGGGGACCGCAGCTGGTAAACTTTTCCGTGTTGGGTATGTCTTTTTTGTTCTCTAAGGGGATTCACTTTACTGATAATCCTTCAGTGTCATGACCGTTTCCGACCAAGGAGATTCGGATCTCCTCAACTTTGCTGAGGGCAATGCTGCATAGGCGAGTGACGGGTGCTTATGTCTATCGATATCATGTATACTACATATACATACAATATGTCATGTACTATGGGTCACTACGCGACGCAATTTTTACTCAGAATATGAGTCTCTTGGCAGTTACAGTTACAGGAGTGTCGGCGTAAATTCAATTATTGCATGAGGTCCTCTCGCTGTATAGTCCGATTTCAACACCGAGTTCTTTCCCCCGTTATCATTGAAGATGATCTGGCCATGTTCAGTGTTCATGACGAAGGTTTTGGCTGTGCGCTACTCACCTTAGCCGTGATACTTGCCCCAAGGAAAGCAGCATACCCTTCTCCGGTGTCTCTATATTCAGGATAGTACTCTGGCACGCCTAAAATTCGCACGCTTCGTGGCTGGATCTCCGTCTGCAATTCAGGATTGCTGATAAACGGAGCAAGCCGCGATTGCAGTGCGACTGCAATACCTGTGACAGGTTACTGTATGTTCAAGGTACGGTAGAAAGTATTCACCTCTGATGTTCTTTGTTAGATCGCCAGTGACAAATAGACCCTGCCAGATGTACAGCCTCTGGTCGATGTCCGCCAGAGAAACAGCATGCCCAGTCGCTTCTTGTATAGGACGCGTGCCAGCATACGAGACCGGTACGTCCGCATCAGACAGTGGTATCGTTCCCAACAACATAGGGTCAAAAAGTGGTTCACAAAATCGATGGCGCTCTTTCCCTAGAGTTATACTTTTATCACGGAATTGGATCGTAACCAAGTCCAAGGCCTCAATCTCCCTTGCTCGAGCTTGCTCCGCGGCAGAAGCTTTGGCGTTCGCTTTCTTTTTCATTCCGCTCTCAATGACTGCCTTCTCCTTGCCTGCGACCAGAACGGCTGCGATATCCGTGACGCCCTCGTCCTCCGCAATGGCCGTTTCGCCGGAAGATGGGACTTTGACATAGCCTGCATTCCAGATATATTTTGCAAAGTCTAAAAGAGTCTGTTGTAGGTCCTCGGGAGAAAGAATTGCTTCGGGAGGGGATAGAGTCGACATCACAGAAGTGTTGGAGCGAAGGAGGTTTGCAAGGTAAGTTTCGCAATGGCGAATGCCCACGTCAGTGTGTGACCGAGCAGAATGAATAATGAAACCCTCATAGATTGGGGTGATGTCAGTTGTGTTGTATCCGATGTCGACAACGACACCGCTGAGACTGTTGCCGGCGTATATCTGGGCCACAGGACGTTCGACGATGGCGAATCCTGCGACATTGAAACGCTCGAAGAAGATCTGGCATATTTTTTCGTAGGTACTACGTGGCATTCCAGGCTGGATGGCTAGAATAACAGGGGACTCATTTTGAGCACGACGACGTTGCAGTTGGTTGAAGAGAACATGTTTCCTAGATTGCACAATGAACGGCCGCTAACGTGAAAATCCTGGGGGCATACCATATAGCTTCAGCCTGTACCCATTCTTTTATATTTTCGCCTTCAAAAGGCCAGAAGACATGGATATTTTGACCACTAGCCAGCGCTTCATCGAGTTGCGCTCCAACAAGGTAGTCGTTCACGGACGCATTCACGGGAGGTTGCGAAGGTGCTCGACTGGTGGATGCCTCTGCACCCCCTCCATCGACTGCGATAGCACCTTCATCCCCGTTCGATACGTTTGGCCGCAAACCGACGCGCGCTTGTATTTCCTATTATATGATGAACTTGGGCTTTGAAGCAGAAAGTGGAAAACTCACAACTGTGGGTATCTTCAAGAGTTCGTGAAGACCCAGGCCAGCACGAATGACGGACCTGCTCGTCTCAATGATGACGACGGTGGAATCGCGAAAGGACATTGTACGCGACTATTTGTCTGTGATGTGGTCCGGGGTTGTATCATGGCTGATCGCTCCGGTGCCTATGTAATGCCATTTTACCAGTGGTACGATTTCTTTGCCTTTACTCTGATGTCCTACTCACCGCTCGTTGTGCCAGATTCGTCTTCTATTCCCTTTACCGACTATTCTCAATGGCGCTTTATATCTGGTGAAGGCGGTCGCCATACCTGGCGTTATCTCGAGACCAATGAAGAATGCAAGAGCTGGCCTCAGACTGCTCTGGAGAAGCATTGGCTGGGTCTACCGACGGTACGACATCTCTTTGTCTTTCTTTATTTTCGTGCTCATAAGCACAGGATCTTCCCGTACTACCCCGAGCCAAGGATCCTTTAGAGGCCGCGCAAAATGGCTACAAGTTCTATAAAAACCTCCAGTGTCACGATGGACACTGGCCAGGTGAATATGGCGGTCCTATGTTCCTCCTACCTGGGCTAGTAATTGGCTCTTATGTCTCTGGTATGGGCTTCAGGACAGAAGAAAGGTTGGAAATGATTCGGTACTTAATGAACCGCGCCAATCCTGTAGATGGCGGATGGGGAATGTGAGGTCAATACATACGCTGGCCGCATCTCTCCTCAATTCAGCCTTAGACATGTAGAAGGCGAGTCGACAATGTTCGGCACCGCGTTGAATTATGTCGCATTGCGTATCCTTGGCGTTGATGCAGACCATCCCGTTTGCCGGAAGGGCAGAGCAACCATGCATGCTATGGGTAAGGATATTATTGCTATTTTCGACATTGGCCCTCATCTTATATTCTCTCAGGTTCTGCATTAGCTGCACCTTCCTGGGGCAAATTCTGGCTTTCCGTATTGAACGTTTACGAATGGGAAGGCAACAATCCCATTCCTCCGGAACTATGGTTCGTCGTATTGCTCATTTTGACCAACTGCACGCAATAACATACCCTCAGGTTACTTCCAGAAGCACTCCCCTTTCACCCACATCGATGGTGGATACACACACGAACGGTTTATGTTCCTATGAGTTACCTTTACGGTGTCAGGTTCAAAGCGCCAGAAGACAAGCTCATCTTGTCCCTTCGCGAAGTTTGTGTCATGTTCCCTTCCACCTCAACCATACCTTATCTTTACTCAGGAGCTCTACATGCAAAACTATTACTCTATAGACTGGCCAGCACAACGGAACAACGTCTGTAAAGTCGACTTGTATTCGCCGCATGCCGCTGTGTTTGATATGATCAACGTTGTTTTGGGTGCCTATGAGCTCTGCACACTACCACCTCTCAGGCGTAAAGCCGTAGACCGCGCGTACCAGCTTATCGTCCTAGAGGACGAAAACACTGGGTATCAAACGCTGGGACCCGTTTCCAAAATGATGAATCTCGTTGCGCGTGTTCACCGTGAGGGCAACCAGAGCTATGCGTTCAAACTTCACAAAGAAAAGCGAGAAGATTTCATGTGGATTGGAAAGGATGGAATGATGATGACAGGGACCAATGGGAGCCAGTTGTGGGATATTGGCTTTATCACTCAGGCTGTGGTAGAGTCCGGTTTGGCGAACCGACAGGAAAATAAAGAGAGTCTCATCAGAGCTCTTGGCTGGTTAGAGCAGGCTCAGATGACTACGAATCCTGTGCATTTCGAGACTTCCTATCGGCACATGACCAAAGGAGCATGGGGGTTCAGGTAAGACTGTTTCCCCATCCCTTCTCGCAAGACTGATAGACGGGCATAATCTAGCACCAAAGAGCAAGGTTATACCGTTTCAGACTGTACTGGCGAAGGCCTCAAAGCAGTATTATATTGCCAAGACCTTGAGTAGGCAAATTCACTCTTTCGCTGATGAATCTCCGCTTACTACTTTTATAGCTTTACACCCAAGTTGGTGTCCGAGCGACGCCTGTGCGATGCCGTAGATGTACTCCTTTCAATGCAAAATGCCGACGGAGGATATGCGAGCTATGAACGTGTTCGAGGACCAAGATGGCTGGAGTTGCTCAATCCCGCTGAGGTTTTCGGTAAGAACTCTCCTTCCGCAGATGCTACTATCGAATCTGAACCGTTTTACAGGTGACATTATGATAGATTACACATACCCCGAATGTACGACCTCCGTCATCACAGCACTGGCCATCTTCCGAAAACGTTATCCCGTCTACCGCAAGAAAGATATTGAGTAAGGGTCCTTCTGTGTCTTTCCGCGCTGTTCTGACAATTCTCGACAGCCAAACCATCCGGAAGGCAATTGTTTTCCTTCACAACATACAAAAACCCGAAGGCCCCTGGCTGGGATCCTGGGGTATTTGCTTTACCTATGCTACCCAGTTTGCGCTGGAGAGTCTGTCATTGGTGGGCGAAACATACGAAACCAGTACCTCCTCGAGACGTGCTTGTGAGTTCTTGATTAACAAACAAAGAGCTGACGGCGGCTGGGGAGAGAGTTATAAGGTATTATTTCATCCTAGCTATCGCAGAACGATCGTTGACACTTTTGCCAGACGTGCGAGCAGAAAAGTTGGATCGAACATGCTGAAACGCAAGTCGTGCAGACTTGCTGGGCTACCATGGCTCTGATGTATGCGGAATATCCTTATCCTGAACCTATTGAGAAGGCCATTGAACTGGTAATGTCAAGACAGCTACCTGTACGCTCCGTATAATCTTCTATCTGCGGTTATTTGAGACTTATGTGTTTCCTTCAGGATGGCTCATGGGCACAAGAAGCAATTGAAGGCGTCTTCAATAAAACTTGTGCAATCGCATACCCGAACTTTAAGTTCTCTTTCCCCATCTGGATGTTAGGAAAGGCGTATTCTTACCTTGAAGCCTTGAAGGCTAAACAGAAGAATGGACGTACCAACGGAGTGAATGGATTCTATTGAACAAATTTCGTTATTTTTATATTTTACTACTCGTTGTGTTTGAGCTTAGAAACTTTAGTTCGTTGCCACCATGTTGACTTTGATCTTCATATGTATTTCGAGAAACCTCCAAAATTTGGTGATATACACAGGAGCTCGAAGTGCCCGTAGCTTTGGCAAGCTGCCTTACAAATAAATATTCGCGGAACTCGTACTCGTATACGGTGCTGTGCAAGGTGGCCGCGATCACGAGTACGACCAGATGACTTGCCAGTGTTGGATATTATCTTTAAGGCCCGGCTGCGACCACCGCCAGTGTTAAAAAGTAGTTTTCAGATCAGGATCTATCATTAGTAATTATATATATATATTGCCGAGTGCTTGAGAATATCTACTGATAGTATTTGGGCCTCAAGAGCTTTTGACTTTGACGTCGTTGATGAGAGCTTAGCAGAACCCTAATTATTTCTCGGATCGTCGTGGGCCCAATGTCTAGCTGGTATTTGAATTTCTTTCCGATCCAGCTGGACAGGCAGCGGCCTTCCTGGTCAGGGTATCTCAATGCTCCGGAACTTCACGCAAGTCACTTGCAATGCAATATCCTATCCATTCGCTTACATCAAAGCTATTACATTAGTGCACTACTTTCAAAATGCAATCTGTCTATATCGAACTATGTATTCAACCAGTGGTATCTACGACCGCTCAATGAAACCCAAAAAAAATAATGTTAGGTAAAGAGGCATAACGACTTCATCACCTCGTAAGCCTGCTCATCTTCTGACTCTCTACATCTGATCTCGAGTCGTCCCACTTGACCCCAGGCTCGTCGACATCCTGTTCGCGATTGATCGTAACCTGCACTTCAAGCTCAATACCCTTAGTTGTGACAGCAACGGCTGCTGGACTCTGGTCATCGGACCTGCTGTAAGGTGTGCGTCCACTCGATGGCTGATGGTTCTTGTACGACCGCATACCTGCGTCTGATTTCGTGAGATCATTTTACAGGACGTGTATGGTTGCACCAACCTCTGGTCTTTATCAGAATGTTTTGTGACATAATCCATGTAAAAGCGATGCCAAGAGTCGCGCTGAAAACGATTTGTTAAAAGCGCAATCCACATGGATTCGTAACATGGAGCTTACGCAGCAGCTTGGGCGCTGAGACTAGAGGCCCGGTATAGGATAAGGTTTAGGGTATTCGTTACTATAACGCAGCATTACATTCGGGTCTATGTGAAGCACTCAACGACCACGTACTAGTAAGGAGTACGATATATCCAAGGCCATCAACAACCATGGCTCTCACTAAGCCAGTCATACTAAAAGCGGATATTCAACCTTTCGAGTCACCAGAGGGGAGGGCCGAATACTTACGAAGACAATCCTGAGCCGCCAGCTTTGACCAAGAAGTAGGTGGACAATCCTAAAGTAGTCATATCATAACTGCAAAGGAAGCTCGTCAATTAGTTGCGGTTATCTGTACTATGGGATATGGGACTGACAGCATGGCCCAGATGTAGAACATCCAGTTCACCAATTTTGAAGGGTCGTTGCCTGACGTGCAACTGGAGAAAAATCCCATATCAAAATGGATCAATGTCATACATTTAAGTACGCACTTTCCGTCCGTTTGAATCATGACCCGGCCATATAAATTTGTGAACCACTCGAGTAAAGTGACTATCACTGTCACGACGACAAGAAAACTTTTGATTCGTTGTGAGCGTCGAGAGATGCTGTATGTTCTGTCCGACATGTTAACAAAAAGCCGAAGTACCTATGATATTATAGCATACCGTAGTCCAAGAATTAACTGGCATACAGTCATCTGAAGGGCTAGAACCCAATCAATTAATCATTAAGGCTAGGATAAAGTTATCCATACCTTTCAGGACCACAGGGACCATGTAATATCTCTGGCATGACTTTTCACCGAAGGAATGTGAAAAATATCCGACGTTGCTAACAATCAGGACCGCGGCACTGATGTAGCGAATAAGGACGAAGAGGACGAGGCTATAAAGCTGTGGGTCAATGCCCGATTTGACTTGGAACACGAAGATGAACGACTTGGGACGGATCTGCGGCCCTTTATCACGCCAGAATTTGTACTCCCCTGGAAGAGTTCTGACATAGCTAATGGATGGATAAACGATGAGATGCGTTGATACGAAACATGATTGCCTACTCGTAAGTGCAGATGGCAATGGTCCCAAGACGGAGAACCGTCTCCATCGACAAGGACTCTACAGCTGTTTCGGACATGGTGAGATAAGAGAAGGAAGGTGTGTGTATCGATTTGGGACAGTTCAACTTAAATAGATTCTAAATCACACCAACAGTGTCAGGAGAGCGCGACCAGGTTTTTCCTTTTGATCTAGGAGGCCAGGCGATCCGATCACAACTGAATCGAGGCATGTCGTGAAGGCACACGGAACCGTCTAAGGGATAGATGCCAAGAGCTTTACAACGATGAGTGATTTAACATTGACTGACTGCTCCATCAGAAGGTCGTGAAGCTGTCTATGTTAGCGTGGGCCAGTTTTCTTGTCATAGGCGAACGCTTCACTTCCGGCTGCTGCCCCAGTCCAGGGCTAAAAAGCAGGGGTATGAAGGTAACAGTTGTGATTAACCTCCCTCCGCTTGATACAGGAACGTTTACTAACCGTGTTATGTAAATATAGATACCCGGCAGTAAAAGAGGGGACCGGTTCCTGATACGTATCCGGAGGCCGTCACTAGAAACATAACCCCTCTAAGCGAGTCCTCGAACGACAGTATGGCGTCCAATAAAGATTCCCATACACACAGTGCGATATCATTCCTCCGCTAATGTGAGAGCCTGCTCGAGATCATCGTCATCAACTAATACGGTCGGAGGCGGGGCGTTTCCGAAGTAGAGCCGTTGTACGACGATAGCTATCAAAACCACATGAAATACGTGACACACTATCAGTCCATTGAGGACCTACCGAAATCGATAGATAGTTGGAAAATAGCACAGACTTTGAACTGAAGGGGCGACTCTTGAAGGAAGAAGTAGACTGTTCTGGTGATAGTGTAAGGGACGGACTATGATGAAGGTGATATTACGCACTTGAACGTGTCTCCCCCTGCCCACCCAATTAAGGTTGACATACGGAAGCCATACAACGATCGTTGTTTGAAATTACTTATTGAAGAAGGGGATCAATCGGTGAAACTAAATGATTACAGCGAGCGCACCTGATCAGTTGAGGTATAGGTAGAGTACTCTCAAGTCCCAATGCAACGAAACCTAATAGTGAAACGAAGACATCAGAGCGCCCCAAGATCAAAAATAAAATGGCCTCTAGTAAACTGTGATTCAACATGAGATATCATTCGTTTAGACGATACAGGGAAGCGTACATGAAACCAGCGAGGAACTCGATGTATTGAGTATACGTTGACCATTGCCAGAATGAGAATGGCCTGATGGACGTGCCCAAATTCTCTGGGCTGATTGTAGGACGATAGCGGATGCATATGTAAAGCAGGGCGAGCTATGTCGGGTTGAATACAGAATGTAGGAGATTAGGATGCGAAGGACGGACCTGGGCCAATATCATGAGGACGGATTGTAAAAGAAGGGCGAGCTCGAAATGATTTCTGTATGGGTGTAAGGATACAGCCGCAAAGAGGGAAGCAGAAGAAGCATACCCCAGCCAGAAGAAGCATCGTGTGATGTTGGCCAACAACCTGGGTATCGAGAAGACGGTCAGGGACTAGACGGTATCGAGAAGAGGCTGGTAACAGACAGAATCGCGCAAACGTCACGAGAAAATCCGGTTGCGTCCCTAGAAACGAGTTGGAATTGATGAGACGATGGATGTATGTGTGCAAGGACACACTGACTGTCTACGGACGATTGAAACTGCCTGGTCTGCGTAGACCTAACGTCAAGTGTCAATCAGCAAAGATTCATAGTGGTGAAAATGAGCAGCAAGATACCAAAGGAGGACCGACAGCCATGCCAATGGAAGCGGCGGTAGAGAGCCATGAGGGAGACATTGCGGTCACTGGTTGGGAGTGGGTGGTGGGTGGGTGTATGGTGGTGTTTGCCAACGACGTCTTCCAACCCGATAGTATCGCGCAGGTTTGACATCCAAGTTTGCCTATCATGAGTTTCAAATGACCCCTCTTCGCACACTTGTCGGCGACCACCCGAGTCATCAGACGGAACTTCCGGTTCATTATTGCCTTCAAATTTGCCTGAAATACTGGGGTCCGCAAGTGCCGCTTCTCCATTCTTTCTTTCCCTCTTATCATCATGATTGCTACGAATGTCGACGAGGAGTCTCCATTGCTCCATCCCCAGCACAAGCCAAAACGCACTCCTCTTCCCTGGTTCCAATTCTGCATTGTCTTGGTCCTCCAGCTTGCAGAGCCTCTCACATCCCAAGTTATCTTTCCCTTTGCCCCCCAAGTAAGGATCCTTATCTCTCATCTTCAATTTTCCTTAACCTCTTCTTCAGCTCATTCGAGACATTGGGATTACCCATGGCGACGAAACGAAAGTCGGATATTATGTGGGGGTCATGGCAAGTGGAACGCTTCTCGTCTTCTAACATTCCTGCGACTCACAATTTACCAGCAATCTCTTTTCTTTTTGACCCAATCGATGACCGTACTCCATTGGAGTCGTATCTCCGACCGTGTTGGACGCAAGCCCGTCATCCTGACTGGGCTTTTTGGTCTCTGCATTTCGATGTCCTGCTTCGGTCTCTCTAAGACCTTCTGGGGTCTTGTTTTGAGCCGCTCTCTCAACGGTGCTTTGAGTATGTCCTTCCCACGTGAGGGCCTCTTCTTCTTCTGACCTCGCCGTTACGTTGTAGACGGCAACATTGGCGTTATAAAAAGGTCCTTTCCGTATCCAACTCCGAGTGTCGTTACCTCTGACATGTCACAGTATGATGGCGGAAATGACTGATGCGACAAACATATCCCAAGTGCGTCTCTTTCTCAACCCATCTCCTCCATCTCTGACTTATTTCTCGTCAAGGCATACGCTTACCTTCCGATTGTAAGTGTTAGAAGAGTGTTGATTAGAACAAATACCCAGAAACTGATCTCCCATTAGTCCTGGTGCACGGGTGCTACATTGGGACCCATCATCGGAGGAGCTCTCTCTCGCCCGGCAGAGCAATTCCCCAGCCTCTTCGGCCACTCTGACTTTTTGAAGGCGTATCCCTATTTCCTTCCCTGTGCCGTCCCAGCATGCTTCTCTGCAGTCGCATGGCTCATCACATACACCTATCTCAATGAAACTGTCAAACACCCGCAACCCGTCTCCAGTCTTTTCTTCAAGTCGTTGGACAATCAGGATACCAATAAGACGACACCTGACTTAAGTGACGATGAGAAACCTGTCCCCATGCGATCCCTCCTCATTCCACGAGTTCTCATCGCTGGTGCCAATTATGCATGTCTGTCTTTGGTTGAGATCGCCTTCAAAGCTATTCAACCTGTCTTCATGTCGATGCCAGTGGAACTTGGAGGACTCGGGCTATCTCCTGCATTCATTGGGAACATCCTCTCCGCGTTCGGCATCTTCAACGGTCTGTTCCAGATCTTCTTTTTTGCCCGAATCAATGACTCCCTGGGCTCCAAGACTACTTTCCTTATCGGGATTGCGTCATCGATTCCAGTGTTTGTGTCATTCCCCGTTATTAGCACCTTGGTGAAGGCAGATGGGTTATGTACGCTGGTATGGGTTGTTCTTGCCGTCCAAATAGTATCATCAATCGTCATTAGCTTATCGTATGGTGCGTTCAGTATCTCTTTTCCGTGTCACAATTCCGTAATTACCGTCTTACTCAGGTGCTATCTTCATTTATATTGCTGCCGCCTCGCCGAATCGAGCGTCATTGGGTGCAACAAATGGGCTTTGTCAAATGGCAGTCAGCATTTGCAGGGCCATCGGGCCCGCTGCTGCCAATTCACTCTTTTCCCTTTCTTTGAAGCAGAGCTTTTTAGGAGGTTATATGGTTTATTACGTCCTGCTTGCGACGGTATGTGCGTCACTGGTGGTTGCTTCATTCTTGCCACGTCGGTTGTAGTTTTGGGGAAATAACGACTCGTAGACATGAAAAAGCAGATGAAAATAGAATCTGCCTTAATATTTTTCTCCCTTTTCTTATCTTGATTGATTCTACTCACATTCTGTGAAGCCCAGCGCCATTCGGAAATGGTTAGCTCTGCTGTTGGGCCTTTCTCCTAGTTCTCACGCGTATTCGGTAAGTTTTATATTCTGTGGCGGACAACATTGAGCATCCCAGGCACTATAACGAAACTTCTATCGCTTGTGATTTCATCTCGGCGAGATGGTGCCCTAACCTGTGACATGGCATCTTTTCGGTGAGGCTCCGCTTTGAGAAGAATTCACGGTGATAATGCTTTTCACTCAGGGAGGCTTTCTAATTTTCGCACATAATCGGGGTAGGAAGCAAAGAACCCTGGTACGATTTGATGAGTACATGTACAGTAGACGTCCCGCATTGCATAGAATAAAACGATTCTTTCTTCCGTGACATAGTATATATTGACACCGCTCATAATGAGTCGCATATGGGAAAACGTCAATTCCGATAACTTGCCTATCTCATTGCAAAAGAGGTTGCCTCGTTTCCAGGCGTTGCTATTTGTCCCCTGCGGTAGATTTAAACCATGGACCAGCTCAGGAGGCTATAAAAATAGTCTATAGTGAAAGAGAAGCTATTAGGACACGAAAACAACGATATTTGAATCAATGCTTCTCTTTTTCCGTGGATTTCAAAATGCATCTGCTCATAAGTCCTCGGCGGTGATAGCTTTCGGAACCAATGTAGAAACAGCGTATTGACCAGCGTCGGGTCTGCCAGTCACAAGTCAAAGGCATCAGAAGACTATACATTAGACAAGAAGAAAGAACTCGAGCTGACACCCTGTAATGAACTTTGGAGTTTAATACCACAATATGTTACCAGTGTAGGTTGACAGCTTTAGTCAGGCTAGGCTGGAGGCAACATAAGATAGCGAAGACTATTTCGGGCCCGGAGTCATACAAGGTTCGGCGTTATTGTCAACACTGTCAACAAGGTTCTCCAGTTGTGTCGGACAATACTTTGACATTATTGTATGCTCCCAGTTTAACGAAAATTATGTGACGCACAAACCCAATAATCTGTCGTAGACATGCGGAAATGAGCGAGAAATGGGACTCATGATGACAGAGCATGGAGACTGATGTGCTTCGATGAATGCTTCCGCCACGAACATTGTGCTCACTGTGAATGTCAAGAACGTTTCCCCGGTAGCGAGAACCTCCCAGGGACCTATTGCCCATCCTCCGATGGGTGCCGTTACGAGTTGCCCGCAATTGATGTATTTTGGAAACAACGATGTGAGATAATTAGCGGCGCTGACAGCGATTGCGTGATGTTTGATCCAGCCCCTGGTGCGAGTGGCGTCGGCATTGGCTCGCAAGAGAAAGATGGACAAGCGTCTACGGTGATTCATCCGATTACGCAAAACCAAACAGCAGTTCGGTTATCCCATTGTGAAAGGACGTCAAAGGAACTCCAGAGGCCTCCGTAGATGACTTGGTTCCCATAATCCCACATTTGCATCTAGGTATACGAACTTTGTCCCGATAAGCATCGTCAATGGAGGCGTAGTATGGCGACGAAACAAGAGAGACAGGCTGACGTGTATGCACTTCTGATAATGTTGATTTCTGTGAAATAAAGGGACTCGCCACTGAGAGCGTTGTGCACCAGATAGCCTGTTGATGAAAATAGGCATAGACATGTCAATGTGCGGGGAAGCTTAAATATATATATATATATATACCCATCATACCGAACGATCCTGCAGGTAGAGTCGTCATCTTCGCAACAAAGAATAATGCAATACGGTATGGAGAGCTAAAAATGTAGATAAGTCTCTTACGCACTTGACAAAGAAACCTTACATGCAGAGGAACTCTAGTTCGATGACGAGCGTAGGGGGAGCAAGAACACACATTTCTATTAGTTATATCGGCCGACCCGTGGTATGGAGTACGAGTCAAAAGTTAACGATTATTCGACGAAGGACGTGCTACCCCCGGCCAACCCCAACCTTGGGACGGGCCGATCTCGGATCTGAATCATCCGAGTTCCTTACGAACGCAGCAGAACAGTAAACTATTCAAATAGCCTGAGAGACTACGCTCTTTTGGATACATGAGAGGATGGAAAGCATGATGGTCAGAAGACAACAAGACTTAGATATCGATGCGGAGAGATGACCCTTGTGCATCGGTAAAACCCGAACAGCAGAGGTAATACTTACTGAGCGCAAGCAAGGAAACCGAAAAGCGAGACAATCATTCTTTATACGTATTAAAACAATATTTTAAAGTTCCAGAGCGATACAGGAAGAAATGAAAGAGATACAACACGACAGAGCCTCAACGCGAAGAAATGTTATCGGGGAACGCACGCTTTGCAGGTCTTTGGCGCACCGCAGTCAATTCTACTCGCAGCGCTCGCAATCACCAGCAAATTATCGTCATATAACATTAAGAGTGACATGCACTCCTTGCACGGTATCCCGTATATATGTCTATTATAACGATAGCCATATCTAACTATTTTTGTAGTGTCAGTCATTGCTACAACTTACCGTTCTCTTTCCTCAAAATTCCACGACTGGACTCGAGGAGTCAGTGTACAAGAAAATGAATGCAGGAGAACATACGCAGATGTTGTCAAAAGCAAAATTGGAGTAGCAATATTCGAAACTTGAATAAACAGCTTTACTTGGAGGAAATTCGAGTTCGACTCAAAGACGATGACGTCATCGGATGTATGTTGCTGTTTATCTGAAATGGATGTAGCGCGCTCCACGTTGTCCATTGTTGATTCTTTTCTCTATCATTAATTCGACCCTCCGGGGGACATAGACCAACTTTCTTTTTGATTTCCTTCTTAATTCACGACCGATACGCGTTTCTGTTGTTGAAGCTTCGACTTCCAGGCTGCAGCAGCGTTCATGTCCGGAAAATCCGAGGACAGGTTGGAGCGAGACGTGGTTGAGATGAGAAAATCCATTGCCAATGGCGGTGCCAGTGAAGGAAGACACGCATCTTCAAGTGTGTTATTTTCTTTCTTTCAACCCGTCTGGCTCATCTGTGTTTTGTAGTTCCGCCTATAGTTTGCTATTGTTGCGCCTCCATTGTTATGACCCTCGTGAACAAGGTCCGTTGGCCAAGTTTTCTTGAATAACTGACTCTGAGGGAAATGATAGTTTGTCGTGTCAGGCGCAAACTTTTCGATGAACTTCTTGCTCCTCTGTATTCAATCGACTGTGTGTGTCGCATGCGTCACTGTTGTAAAAAAACTCGGAATTATTTCCTTTCGGGCATTTGATATGCAAGATGTGAAGGCGTGGTTTCCTATCAGCTTCATGCTTGTCTTTGTCATATACACGGGTTCAAAGAGCTTGGTGAGGTAGAACAAGAGACACTGAAATCTTTTCCTAACTTGGGCGTTCAAGCAATACCTCTCGATCCCAGTGTATACTATCTTCAAGAATTTGACGATCATACTCATCGTAAGGACCACAAGGGTTTGTTATTATCTGTCTGACATTCTCGCTAGGCGTATGGCGAAGTTCTCTGGTTTGGGGGACGGGTATCTGGGTTGACTTTTGTCTCGTTTATATTCATGGTAAGTCCTGTCCCCCCCCCCCACGTTTTGAATCTATCCAACGCCTGTTTATAAAGGTCATATCCTCCATAATAGCTGCTTGGTCTGACATCTCTATGGCCATGGAAGATGCTACATCTATGGGGTTCAATGACGTTACCTTGGAGAACTTAAGGTCGATGACCGGCGCCGTACAGCATCTGAACATTGGTTACTTTTGGATGCTGGTAAACTGTTTAACGAGCGCGGCCTATGTAAGCACATTATTCCCAAACCACATATCACGAGTTATCAGTGTCTATCCAGGTCCTCACGATGCGCAAAAAAATTAAAGTAACGGGCTTCTCCGACTGGGATTCTATGTTCTATTCCAATCTTTTGTCAATACCAGTCCTCTTAGTTTTCTCTATGATCGTGGAGGATTGGGGCTCCGAAAGTCTCGCTCGTAACTTGTGAGCCCACTAACACCACGTATGTATGACTGACATCCAGTTTTTGATAGTCCAGCAGATACACGGCACATCCTGTTACTGGCCATTGCATTTTCGGGCGCGGCTGCCGTTGGCATCTCGTTTACTACTGCCTGGTGTATCAGAACGACCAGTAGTACGACCTACAGGTGAAGATCTCTTCCTTTGAGCGTGATGCTTTATGCTCATATAACATGTCAACAGTATGGTGGGAGCTCTGAACAAACTCCCTGTTGCAGCTTCTGGGATGTTATTCTTCGGAGACCCTGTGACGTTAGGATCTACATCGGCCATTGGTGTAGGATTTTTTGCTGGTGTCCTTTATGCGGTGGCGAAGAACAACCAGAAGAAGGCAGAGGTTCGAGGACAAGGTGATTCGGTCATTCCTTTAACCAACCGCAAACCGTGATTGGGTGGCAAGATACGCTACGCATGCCCTGTAAGGGTAGGACACTTCTGCAATCCATCGTTATAGCGTCGGTGGAGACATAGACCTACATAGTATTTATTTTGGAATCCATCGGTAAATGTCTTGCCACGACTTTTTCTCTAATGCAGGCTCATGCACAGCAATCATATGTTGAGAGTAACGAGCCACGACTGTAGGTATAGCCATCAGGACTCTAAACTTAGAACTAGTTACCGGTACAGTAAATTTTCGCCGTCTTCACGGCCACACATCTTAGTGACCTACTGCCTGCTAAGATGTGAGTACTATACATTATTCTTCACCTTTACTTTACTGATTTGCAGTAGATACATTCTCCCTACAGCTTGATCCCCACCATGTCCCTTCTTAAGCCCTGGTCCACTGCCAATATCATAATCAACATGTTCTCTAGAACAACTTCGAGTTGAGCTGTTTGACGATGTGAATAGCCCTAGCTCAGCATCCCTTGTGGTTGAAAAGTCTTCCACCCTAGTCTGAACATTCATCTGCGTGTTTCAAACCTCGTCAGAATAATAAAGACAACAGATATTGACTATCATCGTCAAATGGCAGTGTTGTATCTAGTGTTCAAGTGTGCCGTCTTGGTCACCTCGGATACTCAGCATGTAGTTGAGCAACTTGAACAGATAACGAGGGACATACGCATTTCTTAAGGGACAACAAGGATATGGGAGGATGACCTTCGTGTTTCGGAAGAGCAGATCTCTACCCCCCTGCTGCGAAGAGAACCAACAGCATTTTGACGAGAACAGAATGTCATCTAGATATTTAACACATGTCTCAAGCTAGGTTACAATTCAACTTATTCCGTGAAGCAAGACCCAGGAGATTCAAATTGGGATGGTAAATGTGGTGGTAGATACCGGAAATATTGAGGTTATGGAGCCATATAGCGTGTGCATGTGACCGTTATTGCAGAAATGAATATCACTCGCTCCATGAAAAGTGCCCTGTAAGGTATCGTACGTGAGCCTGAAAATAAGAATGACGTGTAACTGCCGTAGCCAATAACAACCCAGTCAAAATTTGCGCTCCGGATGGAGCCAACAACTGGTACCTGCAGGTCCTTGCTTCAAACTCCTTCGTGCAAGAGAATTTAGGGGCTTCGCATATGCCTGATCCCTATCCCAAGATAGTCAACAATGGCTAGGGATAATGGGGCTGCAGGGATGCGACCCCGCTTTTGCAAATCAGTCGCAGGAATCACCGAGGATGTGTGCGGGAGCAGCGAGCTTTTGCAACATGCTGAGCTGTGCGTCTGAAAAACAAGGGAAAGAAAGGACCCCTCGATACCACCGCTGAGAAATTCAAATGCAAAGTAAAGAAGAAAATACAAGGCATTGAAGAAAGATCAAATGCTAAGTGCCGGTGGTGGTCCGGAGTTGCATGGATTTAGAAGCAGTTCGAGATAGCACGTGGAGATGTGTGTAATGTCAGGAAAGGATAACATTGTACTGGGCGCTCGCTGCATTCTGGGAGTCATTGTAAAGGCAGTTTTCTTGTATAAAAGATGCTATTGAGGAGGAAGGTCTTGGCTCGCAACGATATCCTTCTTCCTCAGTCAAGAAGTCCAGAGACACGTCGAGGAATTTGAATGGGTGACTGTTTTCTGATACGAATGGAAGCCGGCGTGAGGGAATAAGGGATTGGCCTGTTTTGGACGCACAAGGCAGTGGCTAGATTTGGAAGGACCCTGATATCTGTTAGATCTTGGAACTGTGTGACTAGAGGCTGCAAAGACCAAGACCAGCAGAGAATTAGGATGCTATTGGCAGGAGAACCCTTAGCGAATATGTGTAAATTTCCTTGGAAATGTTTTCGTTTAGATCGAGTGTTGATCGGGGAGATCGAGGAAGGAGATGCCGAATGATGCCGAAGTAGATCAAGTAAGTATCCGGGGGTCTGATGTCAGGCAAGAGAAGGTATAAAGGGCTGAGAACAATTGGATTCGTTGATCCCCCAATTCGTGTGAGCCCTCACCCATTTACGCCCATCTTTTTACCTTCTTTCTGTTACCTTCCCTTGACAGCATGTCTCGCCATCGCCTGAGCATATCCCTCGGTGTCCAGTCCTCTCGCAGACGCTCAGCAGCATCGCACAGCTCCTACGGCACTCGTTCACAAGGCCAGCCCACTCAGCAGATATCGTTTGCACCCAACGTTACCCCGGTCTCGTACGATCAACCTGACGATGATGATATCGTGATGGCTGACGAGGAAGGCTCTATCTTGTTCCCTGCGAGCACAGAGCCGCGCACAGAGCCGAAGCGAAAAACAAAGTCGAAGGATCCGAACCATATCCCGCGTCCCGCCAATGCATTTATGCTCTTCCGTGCTGACTTTGTGCGCCAGAAGCATGTCCCCGGCAGCATCGAAACTAATCATGGGAGCTTGTCTAAAATCATTGGTATGTGTCGTCTTTCTGTTGTCGTGGCTTTATCTTATGTTCTCCTAGGCAGCATCTGGCACGGCTTGCCTCTTCACGAGAAAAAGAAATGGGATACTCGCGCCAGGCAGGAAAAAGCTCGCCACAAAAAACAATATCCCGATTACCAATTCCGCCCCGTACACAACAAGAACAAGGTAAAGGGCAAGCCCAAGTCTACCAAGAGCAAGAAGAAGTCGGCGCCTAAGAGTCGCCCGACTGAGGTCGACGAGAAGCGTTGTGAGGACGTGGCCTCACTGCTGCTCGGTGGGAAGAAGGGTGACGAACTTGCAGAGGCTGTCCGTCAACTGGATCAGACTCGAATCACCCTTGGCCTTGTTGGCCGTAGGAGTTCGAGCGTCCCGCCCGAAGTAGACTTTGCGGGCGGTCCGATCCAACTCCCGTTGCTTTTGTCTTCAGATAGTCTTCCTCGTCGTCCTTCCTCAACTCAGCCGTTCGTTTATCTTCCCTATCCGCCTCCAGTATTCGAGCCGAGCTACCCAGCGCCTTGCCTACCCGAAGTCAACACGTCTCTCTTCGCCCACCTTAATCCCTTTGCCGCTACTTGTCCGCCACCTGCACCCCTCCAGAACATGTCAGTCTCTCCGTTCGAGCAAGTAGAGTATATTAGTCCTTTCGACTGTCCTCCTTCGCTAGCTTCCTCTTCGGTTTATTCCTCCTCGCAAGGCTCATCCCAGGGCGGCTCGTCTCAGGCTTCTTCTCCAGGTCCTGAGGAGTTGCCGGTCTTCGCCCCCCAGCCTCAAATGCCTGCATTCGATTGGATGCCCAAGGAGCAGAGGATGTCTCTTGCAAACATACATGACGTGACCATGGTGCCCCAAGATACGCGCCTCTCCATTTCATCGCATTTCGGTCGACCTTGGGAGGAGATCAGTGATGAGTGGTCGAGGTTGACGCTCTCTAGCGGTAGATTTTCGTTGAGCGACGTCTTGTTCAGCGCAGAGGATATGTCGATGGGTGCTGTACCTGATTTCAGTGAATTTTCCAATTAATCTCACAATGACTTTTTCCTTCTTGTTTTACCTGCTGTTCTTGTTATAGCGTATCTATTAGCCTACATTTTTACATGTATCCATAGCTTTTCTGCTCACCTCATCACAATCCTGTATCCTCCTCATCTTATCTACACGTATCCTAGATCTTGTTTATTGGCCTGGATGGCCCCACTGTATTCAAATGTTGACCTTTGAATGAAAATTGACACTTGTCGCACTGCCTTCTCGCATAGTTTCCGCTTGCAATTGTATTGAACGTAGGCCAAAAAAAAAAAAAAAAAAATTACGAAAGAGGTATAAATTACCTGATGTCGAGCCCGACCGACACTAGATTTGGCAACCGAGCAATATCTCATCGTAAATTCATTTGCTCACATTCGAATCCTTCGCGGCGTTGGGCATGGTGTGAGCAATGCCGAGCGTATGGGAGGTCTAAGTTGTGAACGTTGGGAAGCGTGTAGATTCCGTGTTGTTGTGAGCTAGTCGGAGCGGAGGAAACCAATGAATGATCTGGTCGAGGCCGGCGAGTTGCTCCCATTACAAATGTCTGGATGCGAAATTTGATACTTGAATAACGTTTCATTACGGTTGCTGGTCCTTATCATAGATTGAGCCATTGATGACTGTCGGAACTGAGCTGGAAAGTGAATTAGCACTTTAACATTATTAACGACTGTGTTTCCCGTAGCAAGTCGAATTGCGCAGCTGTTCGAGGAATTACTTTTTCCATACGATGAGACATTATCGGCATCCTGAAGTCGTTTGCGTCAAGCACTCGCCAATCATCAAAGCAACGTTGCCGTGACGGGACTATCGCCTGCGAGTCGTTGGTCCTTGGCAGCCAAGAAATGCTCGGCGTCTACATGCTGGAGTATTCGGAGAACTGTCTGGAATGTAGAGCGTTGCCGACTCGCGTTCATTTGACACCATTTGTCTCTTTAATGCCGGTAATTTTGGACCAGGCTTGATGCAGCGCGTCGCTCTCAAATCCCCTAAAGACTGCCGTTCCTTGCCCTGAGGCTGCGACACCCAATATTTCCGTAAATATTATATGGTCGCCCAGCTGACCCCAGCTGACCCGAAGGATGCGCGAGATACTCCTGACGGACGGCGGCGCGGGTTTGCGCATAAAGTTTACTCTGGCCAGTGCGGACTGCGAGGTTCCCCTAAGCTGGAATTATTGTCGCTAGCGGCTACACTGTAGTGAGACGGGGATGATGCGGGGCAGCCGCGTTATTGCCGTCGAACCAGTGGCGGCGACCTTATTTTATATAATTATATTTTTGATTAGATCGCCATCAGTATCAATGCCACACGAGGCCCCGATACCAAATCACCCCCCCCAACGGAGCTCCTTTTGACCACCATCATCTTCTCGACGCCTTTACCTCTCCTTCAACGCGTCGTTTCCTTCTTTTCCCATCTTGATTCCTTACCATGACCACCCTTCATCCCCCAAGGCTCGCTCCAATCTTTGCTGGCACCCCCAGCGCTCCGGGTACGCCCGTTCATTCCATCCAGACGATGAGGAGGAAGTCCGCTGGCCATTCCGGGCCTTTGACCAAGATTCTTGTTGCAAACAGAGGCGTATGTTCTTTTTGTATTCCTTCAGGTCACTCCGTCTGTACTCTAGCATATCCAGGAAATCGCCATCCGTGTATTCCGCACTGCTCATGAGCTGGCAATGCACACTGTCGCCATCTACTCGTATGAGGATCGCTTATCTGCCCATCGTCAGAAGGTACGCTCTTCGTTGCATCCATCTGGCATTTTCACCTAGGGTCTTCTAGTCCGACGAGGCATACCAAGTCGGCAAGGGTCTAACTCCCGTTGGCGCCTACTTGGCCCAGGACGATATTATCAGGATCGCATTGGAACATGGTGTCGATATGATCCATCCTGGGTACGCCCTTCAGCTTTTGGTATAATACTAATTCTCTTATCATCGATCACAGCTATGGTTTCCTCTCCGAAAACGCAGACTTTGCGAGGAAGGTTGAACAAGCTGGCCTTGCTTTCATTGGACCTTCTCCAGAAGTAATCGATGGTCTGGGTGACAAGACCAAAGCCCGAACACTTGGTGCGTCTTATTCTCTCGTCTCGTTTCTCCACTAAGTCTGACACTGATGGTCGAATAGCTATGAAATGTGGTGTTCCCGTTGTTCCCGGAACCCCAGGACCCGTCGAGTCTTACCAAGAGGGAGCCGCATTCATCCAAGAATACGGATTCCCAGGTACGTTCCTTTTTCTCGTGTAGAACTGGGACAATCTCTCATCACCATCCACAGTTATTATCAAGGCTGCCATGGGAGGTGGAGGTCGTGGTATGCGTGTCGTACGGGAACAGTCTGACTTTGAGTCTTCGTTCGAGCGTGCTGTTAGTGAAGCCAAGTCTGCTTTCGGTGATGGAACCGTGTTCATTGAGCGTTTCCTCGAACGTCCCCGTCACATTGAAGTCCAGCTCTTGGCCGATGCCCAGGGTAACACAATCCATCTATTTGAACGTGATTGCTCTGTACAGCGACGTCATCAAAAGGTTGTGGAGGTGGCGCCGGCAACTCATCTCCCCGAGGAAGTCAGGCAGGCAATTTTGTCCGACGCGATCAAGCTAGCCAAGAGTGTAGGGTACAGAAATGCGGGGACAGCAGAGTTTTTGGTCGACCAGATGGGACGACACTACTTTATTGAGATCAACCCGCGTATTCAGGTCGAACATACGATCACCGGTGCGGTTTTTACTGTCAACATTGTTCATTCGACTTATTCTTGTCTAGAGGAGATTACTGGCATTGATATTGTTGCCGCACAAATCCAAATTGCGGCGGGTGCCACATTGCCACAGCTTGGCCTTACCCAAGATGCAATCACCAAGCGGGGATTCGCTATACAATGCCGAGTTACCACTGAAGATGCTGCGCAGAACTTCCAACCCGATACCGGAAAAATTGAAGTGTACCGAAGTGCGGGCGGCAACGGCGTTCGTCTCGATGCATCCTCAGGCTTTGCCGGTGCCCAAATCACTGTGAGTACATTGGAGTGTGACTTGGACACGGTTCACTAGTTTTCAGCCTCACTACGACAGTTTGCTTGTTAAATGTACTGTCAGCGGTACGACATACGAAGTCGCCCGACGAAAGATGCTACGAGCCCTTGTGGAGTTCCGAATCCGTGGTGTCAAGGTTTGTGTTCCGATGCGTATTTGAATTTACCCCGATAACGCGTTTGGTCTCTAGACGAACATTCCCTTCCTGTTCCGACTGCTCACGCATGACATTTTCATCGGTGGTAAGACCTGGACCACGGTAAGATCCCTATGATTTCTGTAGAGGTTTGCAGGCGAATTCAAATCCCTTCTCAGTTTATCGATGACACCCCCGATCTCTTCAAGCTAGTTCAAAGTCAAAACCGTGCCCAAAAGCTGCTTGCTTATCTTGGAGACCTTGCTGTCAATGGCAGCTCTATCAAGGGACAGACCGTAAGTACCATCTTTCTGACTTTGACACGATAAAGCACCGACGACGGATTTCCGAAGGGCGAACCAGGTCTCAAAGACGAAGTGGTTATCCCTAAATTCCAAAGCCGTGAAGACCCTCTCAATGGTGCACCCCTTGATACCACCTATCCTTGTGAAGTTGGTTGGAGAAACATCATCGTCGAGAAAGGTCCAGAGGCGTTTGCGAAGGCTGTTCGCGAATATCCCGGAACTCTGATCATGGACACTACCTGGCGTGATGCCCACCAGTCTTTGCTTGCTACCCGTTTGAGGACTATTGATATGGTCAACATCGCCAAGGAGACGAGTTACGCACTGGCTAATTGTTACAGTTTGGAGTGCTGGGGTGGTGCCACGTTCGACGTGGCTATGAGGTTCCTGTACGAGGATCCATGGGAGCGATTAGTAAGTACATTGGGTCTCCAGGGAATTGGCTCTAATGACGTTGATCATTTAGAGGACTTTGAGGAAGCTCGTCCCCAACATTCCATTCCAAGCCCTCGTCCGTGGTGCCAATGGAGTGGGTTACACCAGTTATCCGTGTGTATCTTTGCAATCGTATCCCATGTCGTAACTTACATTGTTTCTCAGCGATAACGCAATCTACGACTTCTCCAAGAAGGCTGTCGAGAATGGACTCGACATCTTCCGTGTCTTCGATTCCTTGAACTACTTTGGTAAGTTTAAAATTAATAATCGTGTATGTTCACCCAATGATACCTCTTATTTTCCACAATAGAAAATGTGAGCAGTTGATATTCATAGAAAGAGCACCTTTTCTGACACTGTTTGTAGATGAGACTTGGCATAGATGCTGCGAAAAAGGCTGGTGGTGTTTGTGAAGCTGTTGTTTGCTACAGCGGAGATGTTGCCAGCCCCACGGAGACCAAGTATACCTTGAAATACTATCTCGACTTCGTCGACCAATTGGTCAAGGAAGGAATCCATGTTCTTGGTGTCAAGGACATGGCCGGTTTATTGAAACCCGAGGCTGCCAAGATGTGAGTGTCCATCATAGCTCATACGAGAAACTGTCTGCTCACCCTATTTTCTCGTTTTCCCAAGCTTGATTGGTGCCATCAGGCAAAGACACCCTGATCTTCCTATCCATGTTCACTCGCACGATACCGCGGGTATCGCTGCTGCGAGCATGATCGCCTGTGCTGCGGCAGGTGCTGATGTCGTTGACGTTGCTATAGACAGTCAGTGTGTCTTCTTTCTCTATGTCGCACAGTTGAACTTAGGTTCGTCTTTTCTGTGCGACAGGCATGTCGGGCTTGACGTCCCAACCATCAATGGGTGCCGTTTGTATGGCACTTGAGCAAACGTCTCTTGGCACAGGCATCCGGTTCGAAGACATTCAAGCACTCAACTTGTACTGGAGTCAGGTTCGTATGTTGTACAGCTGCTTCGAGGCTAACGTCAGGGCTTCCGACTCGAGTGTCTTCGATCACGAGATGCCAGGTGGTCAATATACCAACCTCATGGTACGCAGTCGTTAACCTCCCAATTATCAATGATTAAGTGGTCATGTGTTAGTTCCAAGCTTCTCAGCTCGGCCTGGGGACACAATGGACCGGCAAGTGTTTCCTCTTCGTCCCTCAGAAGACGGTGTCCTGACAATCGTGCAGTCATCAAGCAAAAATACATTGAAGCCAACGAACTGGTAAGTTGATATCATATTCTCGGTAATATGCGCTGATTAATGTTTTCAATAGTGCGGAAATATCATCAAGGTCAATGGCACCACCAGTTTGGTCTGAATACAGGTGCTGACTGCCCTCAAGGTTACACCGTCATCGAAGGTTGTTGGTGACTTTGCCCAATGGATGACATCCAACTCGTTCACCAAGAAAGATGTCCTCGAGCGTGCGGAGCATTTGGACTTCCCGTCATCGGTCGTGGAATTCTTCCAAGGTTATCTTGGACAGCCTGTGGGAGGATTCCCTGAGCCTCTGCGCACTCAAATCATCAGGAATAAGCCAAGAATTGACGGCCGTCCGGGCGCAACTATGGAACCCCTGAACTTCAAGAAGATCAAAGCGGAGTTACGAAGCAAGTTCGGTAAACATATCACAGACGCTGATGTTACTTCGTATGTGATGTACCCGAAAGTATGCTATTAATCGATTCTTGTTTTTGGAGATATATACTAACCAGGACAATTAGGTGTTCGAGGAATACCAGGGATTTATTGAGAAGTATGGTGATCTGAGGTGTGTCCCTGGAACGAATTGATGTTGCATCGCTTGACTCGGGTTCTCAGTGTCATTCCCACGAGATATTTCTTGGGTCGCCCAGATGTCGGCGAAGAAATGCACATCTCTATTGAGAAGGGAAAGACGTTGATCATCCGTCTTATGGCCGTCGGACCGGTGGTCGAAGGGCGTGCTCAGCGCGACGTTTGGTTCGAAGTGAATGGAGAGGTACCTGTTACTTTTCTTCACTGGAGACGTGCCGCTGATGTACTGTGGTATTTCAGGTCCGAGCCGTGTCCGTGGAAGACAAGAATTCTGCTGTTGAAACGGTTTCGCGGGAGAAGGCGACCACGGACCCAGGTTCCGTTGGCGCTCCAATGTCCGGAGTCGTGGTGGAGGTAAGGGTGAAGGAAGGCCAAGAGATCAAGAAGGGAGACCCCGTTTGCGGTGAGTGAATTGAATATGCCAAGACATGCTATTTTCTGATTTGAACATGTACAGTACTGAGTGCTATGAAGGCAAGTGCGATGCTTGACGACTTGTAATGTTTTCCCTGATCAAAGAACAACAGATGGAATCTGCGGTGACCGCGCCGGTTTCTGGACACGTCAAGCGGGTGGTTGTTCAAGAAGGCATGTTATCTCTATCGTTCTGATGCTCAGTCAGAGCTAACGATTCATTCTATTCGTGCAGGCGACTCCATCAACCAAGGCGATCTCACGGTCGAAATTGTACATTAATGCACCATATAGAGAAGTAGGTGCGCCTATGTTGGACCATGTTGTCGGAACAAACCTTAATGTAATCTTTCTATAGAAAGATGAATTGTACTGTTAGCTACCTTGTTGTAAATTGTGACGGAATCAAAAACTCATTCTTGGCTTGGTCTAAAACATACGGTGCTGGTCATGTCATTTCCTGTCAGTTTGAAGGATCGCGTCAAGATGATTATTGGTACTTGGTAGCTGATTCCTTTGGTTGTCATGTGTCGCAGTTTTTGGTGACGGATTCCGCTGTTTCTGTATTGCCGGGATCGAGATATGACTAGTACTCAGCACCAAAAGTTCCTCAAGTGATTCTCAGGTTGATTATCGAGGTAAAAATTAAACGAAATGACATATGTCGACCTTCGCCTCTCGTTTTTTTTTTTAGATTTTGAGGTCATAGGAAGTCTAGGGAACGATGATCGCAAGGCATATGGTGTTGCAGACCATACCGTACATGGAGGGAAAGGGGGTGAATCCATCTGCCCAGATCACTTGTGCTTGCACGGATCTCAGCGAAGCCTAGGGAAAGTACAAGTCTCCGAAGAAGCGGGTCCGGGTGCAATGATACTTAGCCATTGTTCAAACCTTGAAAGGAGTACTATTGCGACAGAGGGAGCATCGGAAGCCACAATCAGAATACTAGTACGCGCGTGATGTCAGCGCTGGAGATCCGGATTTTAGGAGACTTGGTCGCATTGTATTCGGATATATAGAAGCTTAAGCAATCCCGCGGAGGATACAGAGAGCTCACCGAATCATGCGCCTAGGTGGAGTAAGGTAGTAAGGTATGGAATCCATGGAGGACCTAAGGCCCAAGTATGTTGTGTGGACCAAACTTTAACTACTCTATCTCAAGTATTCCAACTCTTGAGCTTTGCCGATTTTGTAGGGACATTTATAGAGCAGGTGAGCGAGAATTGTCACACAGAAGGAGATGTGGAATGAGAAGCTTTTGGCAGGAACGTGAACGGGAAGCTTGGCAACTTTGTTTCGGCTAGGGTCACACCCGAGCCTCCTCAGCCAGTGAAAAATTGACGTTCCATTCTTTCTGAAATAAGCTGCAGCTGAGCGGTGAATAGGCGACATAAAAACAATGGCGGCTACAAACGACGAAGCAATTGAAAAGAGAGGGGAGGAACCCAGGGCGCGGTACAAGCTACAGAGACTTGGATATGGTAAATACCAATAATGAACGCTTGAGCACTGACCTAGCTAGAATCGTGTGCGATTGATGGAGAAATTGAAAAGACACTAGCGATCAGATCAGGGGCCGAGATGAGGGCGGTTCCTCTGAGGTTCATTGCTGCCAGTAGTGAGGAGTCTACTTTCATTTGTATTTTTGTCTTATAAAGTCAAGGGCGGCCAATCTATGATATATTGATGTCTATCTCTTTACACTATAGTATTTATCTGGATCTTGCATAGATTCTTACGATAGGCAGCATGACGACATGCCTGATTGTCTTTTCAACAGCTACATCAACCTGCAACCTCAGTCCGTTCTCCACCCAACTCGGACATCCCGATCGGTAATATGGGCGGAATTGTTTCCTTACAACGTAAGTACTTTTGCGGGCTCGTGGGTGGATCATGTTTTTTTTAAAGTTCGAACTTGATGGTAGCGTGGTTCCACAGTAGTCTTGGATGCTGCATCTTGAAAGTGTTTTGTTGCTGTGATGAGTACGATAACTAGCGGCGATATATATACTCTACACGAAGTATGTGCAAGGCCTTTACGGCAGTTACCAATATGATCACGAGAGTGAATAGCAAAGGTCGTGCCGCTGTTCCGCCCCAGTGGACGATGGGATCCGCTTAAATGGCACTAAAAGTGGGTCAGTTATAGGCAAGTATGGCTGCGGTGCGCACGACAGAGTAAAATAAAAGATCAGCTGTTATCCATCCTAAATTCAAAAGCTGTTCATGTTCGTGCACCAATTGCAATGTAGATGACTGACGAGACTCGCCACATTACGGGATAGTACACAACCTGTAACTTGACTGACTTGAATCTCGAAATCATTTTGCAGAGATTGGATGAACGATGAACGAATTTTAAATTTAAAAGGTTGCTGGGTCTGGCAGATTGCGAGATTATTACTGTTGGAACAAAATAGTCTTCTTGAATTCCCTGGAAAACCCCAACTAGTTCATGTCGAGCCCAAAATTTTGGCGTTGGATGAGACACTTGCTTAACTCAAGCCATCCATTGGCTGATATTTTCAAACGATTGGATTGCAAGCGTGAGGGGTGACGTGAGTCAGTGAAATATGTACCCTGGTCTGTACAACTTTATTTCGATCAGAGAAGATGGTCAAGTGCGAATTCCGACGAAATCGACAGTGTGAAAGTTGTGTCGGGTGCCACCAAGAAATCGCTTCCTCCAGATAGAATTTTATTGGCTGCTTTGAAGGAGAACTCTTTCCAGTCGTTCTATATAAATCCAAATCGTTATCGAGAGGAATACGGGGCGCGAAATAGGAATTCGGATCGGGTGGCTGTGTTTCGGATCACTAGGATCTCCCTCCCGTTTCCCTCCCTTCTCTGCGTGAAGCTGGAAGGTTCACACACACTGGAATATCGGCTACGAATAGCTGGACTGGAAATTTTCTTCATTTGTCCAGAATAAAGTTGGGGCTCTTTCAACATTCTCATGTCAACATTCTGATCAATCCGAGAATGCAATTCTCACACAGTGCGATTCCTCGATCAACGCTCAGTTTCTTCGATTCAGATACAGCTAGATCTCACTTGGGAGCTGTTTTGAAAATTTCAACCCAATGATCAGGTCACGTAGCCTGTTCTTTTCTACACGAATTTCGAAGATTTGCACCCGTTTCTCCGATATCGCGGACGTGGGTCCTGCCTGTATGAGGCCGATCTAACTCTCCAGCTGAATGCGGACATATGGATCAACATTGTACACCCATTCAACTCGTGCGGGAGGAGCTTATGGCACCTAGACTGATTGCTGGGCCTGCCGTCATTCTTCGCGTTTACGGCGTGTCGGTTTCCAAGGGCAAGTTGTATATCATCATCATCATCATCGAAAGAAGACGAAAGACCAGAGTATGATGTACGTGAGAGAACCTTGATGCGAGGGTATGCTGTTGAAGTATCCAAGCAGGAAGGCGATGCTCTTTAGTGTCCAATATCTCGGAGAGGCGGTGGACTGTAGTGTACATAGTGCCGGTATATTTAACTCTAGTAGGGTGATGCTTAGTATTTCCGTATCCAAGGCTATTCCTGCGTGCAAGTGAATGAGAAGACCAAGAAGACGTCCTGATTTGCTACTCATGAACAGGGAAGCTGATGGTGTGTGAACCGTTACTCATGGTCCCACCTTCGAATTCTCAAGAGGCCTGGGTACGTACCGCGAGTTGTGAAGACTGATCTTCTCCGGACGGCGGAGACCGCACCGCAGTAGGATCTCGAGCTAATCAGTTGAGTGCTGTCGGTGTTTGTCTGGCGATGGGAAAACACCGTCTGCCCGACCCGGGTCTAAGGCGATCCGGGAGTCTCCTCTATTGCATGAGAACCGTAGCGGATGGAATGCCTTCCAGGAACTTTTATAGCTAGCTATTCATAGTGTAGATCAAGAGAATCGGGGGGGGGTCTTTATGGCTTCACGCGAGGACGCCGACCCGCAGCTAGATCAACAGGGTTACTGAGGGGACTACACCAGAGCACTAGCAGCTTGAAGGATGATTGTACTAGGTTCATCGACGGGAAACAGTCTATTCTATTCATTTATGGAGAGTAACATCGGTACCGCTACCGCTGAGCATCGACAGAAGCAGCTTAGGTTCAGATTGTAGCCAAGTAGAGCAAGTGTTCGAGGTCGATGGCGGTACCTTTCGCCATTAAAGGGGACGTTCCTGGCGATAGACTCTGAGGGCCAGTCACGATCTGGACGTCCACAATTTTGGGAAGGGGCGCAGAGGCCGGAGTCGAGGGAAAAGGAAATAGAAAACGACCACGTGAAGCAAAAACATGAACAACGGGTTCTTTTGCATTGCGGAAAACAAGCACCGAGTACTGAGATTACATTGAAGACAAAAACAGATCCAAGCAAAACTATACCACCATGCTACTGAGGCGGTTGGAAGCTGAGCATAATAGGGTCAGCCAAAGACGATTCGGAAAGACAGAAAACACACCCAGGAGGAGGAGCACCGGTGAACCCAGGAGGAGGGAAAGGCATACCAGGAGGGAAGCCTGGGGGTCGAAAACCAGGCGGAGGACCTGGCATGCCGCCAGGGGGGAAGCCCATTGGTGGACGCATCGGCGGCTGGCCAACTACAAATGGTCATGATCGAGTTGCAAGTAAAACCAAAAAAAATGGGATACGCACTCGGGGGCATCATGCCCATACCACGACCCGCAGGCATACCGCGACCTGGACCAACGGGTAGCTAAAGGCGGCTGAATAGGTAAGAAAGTCCAGGCGCAGGGACGAGTAAACCATACAGCATTCTTCTTATCCTCATCAACGACGGGCGGTGGTCCCTCCACGCTGATGCTGACGACAGTCTCGCCGCGAAGAATGACAAGTCCAAGGGTGCGCTTGATCTCCTGCTCCTGACCAGAGCCCACCTCACCTGCGTCTTTCTTCTTTGTTCGTACCCTACGGAACTCTTCACAATCTGCAAGAACAAGGTTCATGTGCCGGTCGAATGCGAGCATCTGACCGGTGAGCGCGCGTCCGTCATTGATGGTGACCTTGAGACGCCAGTTGATCAGGGAGAGCATTTTGCCCCCTTTTGATTTTGGTGGAGGCTGCAGGTAACAGTGAGCATGCTGGCCAGGGAATAATAACGAGGGTAGAAGGGCACCATGGTGAACAGCGAGCGGGGACCGTGTTTTTTTTTTTTTGTTCTTTACAACGATGAGAGCAAAGTCGAAAGGCTTGTGAAAAAGACAGGTACAAACAAAGGCGGAGGTATAATAATGCCTATTTGGGTTGTTCAACGCAGAAAACTGAATTATCAGGTCAAGTGACAGTAAGTTGGTTGTTGCCAAGTTGGAATTCTCTAGCTACTTGGAGAAAATACCGTTTCGTAAAAGCATAGTTTGCGACATTTGTGGGTGGGTGCACCGACTATTGAGTCAGCTCGGTCCGTGAGCCGACGTTACAGAAAGACGTCGGACGTCGGGCCTCCCCTTCGAGCGCCGTTCCGACCATCCGAACGTCTTTCGTACCGACTTCCGTAGTCTGGTGACCGGACAATTATTCCTCTGCAGTAAAATTAATATGATCCGCGAGGGAGGGGGGGGGGGGGGGAGCCAGGCCACCCGTTACCTTGAAGGCGGTACTGAACCATTTATGTAAGGCCGTCTCAGTGGATCACGCCTCGACCCGCCCTGGGTATGACACAGAGTATTTACTTACAAAGTTCGAAGGTGTGCGCTCTTGAGCTAGAAAAGGCCAGTGGAAACCAAATCATTGGAATCGGGTCGGGTTGTTCCTTGCAAATATTATGCTTCCCTGAGTTGGATTGCATTTGGATTGCACTGTTCGCGGGACCGAATTTGTGTAGTACGTTTTCCAGGGCGTTCCAGGTTGGTAGCTAGGAATTGTTCTGTTGGACTTTGATGGGGCGGTGCCGATTGTGCGCGGCGACAACCGTGGATTTGAATTATGGTGATGAATTTCAGAATTTATCGCATTCTTCCCTGGGTTTCGAAAGTGGTGCGGCACCGAAGTCCAAAGAGGGACAATCGTCCTAGGCGCTAGCGCCTAGGAACGTTCAGGTGGGTGGGTTTTTTTTTTTTTTTTTAAAAATTGTGGCACTGTTTGGGGTGGTGTAATATTGCGGCACCGAGACAGCGTCAAGTGGCATGTATGTATCCTGGTTGAGGTATCTGCGTCGGGTGTCTGATTGTTTTTCCCCTTGGGATTGCCCTGGCAGATGCGGTAGTGTTTAGTTACCGGAGGGGGGGAGGGGGGTTAGCTGAACCGGTAATTTCTATTTGAGATAAGTTGTCCGGTGATTTAGGACAAGGGCTAGCTATAAACAGTTAGGGAGGCGGGGTGACGAGGCGGGTGGCGTTTGGGTTGGGATAAAATTTGAAGATGGTATGTAACGGAGTTAATTAATAATACAGGTGGTGGTGGTAGTGAAGGATTGGCCGTCTAGACCGTCGAAGATGCACAGAACGACGGAAGCAATGCTGATAGGTGTCTGATGGAAGTGAGCTGTATTGTCAATGCTGGTGTACAAGGCTACATATCATACATATCCGTGCTGTCTATTGTGTAGTATATACTGGGGATACCCGGTAGAATCAAGAAAGAGCTAGTCCATTCCAAAACAGAGATGCAATGCAGAGGTGTGTGTTATGAACGGGGTTTGCGACCCCGCATACGAAAGGCAGCATGGTGGTCGTCACGTAGACGAACCTGGGGATGGCGAGAAGGGGGCTGGTGGAGGAAGCGGGTCTGGGGCGGCGGACGCTCGTCTTGGGGGCGGTATTTGATGGGCAGTGAGGCGGTTTCCTCATATTGGGACGAGGAAGGGGATGAGGGCATAGAAGAAAGGGTGATGAACGAGTCCGTCGGTGACGGCGGGGGCGGGAAGCAAGGGCGGGACACAGCCCATGTCCGTAAGTGGTCGGCGAGCGTAGCTAGAACGGTGGCCGGCCTTTTTGGAAGGGATATCGGAAGGGAGCGGTCTGAACGACTCTGCTCTGGGATGGTCATCGCGACGGTGGGCGGCGTCCGACGCTGGCTAAGCAGTTTTGGGGTCCGGTATGGGCGTTGTGGTCGGGGCACCGGCACCACCTCAGGGATCACGGTTGCCCATGCATGTATCTTCTCCCATGTCCAGGACGAGGGCGACACGTCGTGAATGGTGTGGTAGATGGGCTCCTCGTCGCTCTCTGCACTCGAGGACGAGGAGGGCAGGACCCGTACATTAGCGGGACCTCTGTTCTGGCATTCTGGGGAGCAATACGTCCATGAGCCGCTCTGCAAGACGGTTAGCAACGGTCTCGGACGATGAGGAGGACAAGAAGAAGGAAAGGACGCACCAAATGGCGTTCACAAGTCAAACACCAGTCGACGTCCATCGTTGTGCCTCCAAGCCATCATGAGGCCAGCCCTTTTATTTCTCTCCAATCTTTCTTCAGAGAATCTAGATCCATTATTTATTTATTATCCAATTCCGAGTTAATCCATATCCCCATTTAGCATCACAGATCTACAATCTCACCCCTTCCCACGCTTGTGAGAAACTCGCACTGATGCACTGATGCGGTCCATGGACGGCCCAATTACCACCAGAAACAAACACACCACAATAACACCCACCCTCTCCGTTCTAGCCTCTCTCCACTCCACTCCACTCCACTCCACTCTACTCTTTCTTCCCCGCTTTCTCTTTCTTCTCCTTCAAATCTCTTCCACGCCGTTCCCACTCTTGCCCAGCCTGCGGCACCATCAGTTCAGCACCATGCCCCCAGCCCCAGAAAAGCTACTAACCTGCAGCGCCAGGATCCCACCAAGGCACACCACAATGATCACATTCGCAGCACTCAGCACCCGCATGGCCTCAATACGGTCCTCCCTAGTCTCGTCTTCCAGCGGTGTCGCTATCGTACGCAGCGTAGGGATGATCACAGTCAAATATACAGCGATCGCAAACACGTAGGCACCTGTGGAAAGATAAGTTTCTCAAGACTGAAGAAAAAGACGTTCGGAGACCCAGTGACGACCCATCAAAAAACATCGCACTGTCGTCCCACTTGTGCAACTTGCTCACAAGCCCGACCAGTCCAATTCCCATCATGGCATGTAGCAACGCTTTAATCGCTGTAGGCGCATTGAAGAAAGTCGTGTAGAATTGAAACCCGTCCGAGATAATTTCTGCCGTGAGAGGCCGCCAGAGAAGCGCATGGTCCAGCGTAAAGCAAATAGACAGAATTCCTGCTCAAATTAGATTAGCACCGCACAAATATACAACTTTCTGCTCACCTAGGAAGAATGATACAGGTCCTAGGACAGCTGCGTGGCGAAAGCCCATCGTTGTCGAGATGCAAAAAAAAAAAGGCGCTGGCCAGCGCTTAAAAAATTCATTTATGCTTGGTCATGTGACACAAAATACACGTTCCACATCGCACAGGGTATAGAATAAACACAACAATCGAAAATGCTATAGATGACAATGTTCAAGATGAGCCAAAAAGAATGCAAATCACAACGGTATAGGCGAGCCAGATGGCGCAGGACTTGGAGGCGCCCGGGCACTCCCGACAATTCGAGAGTACCGATTTCCCCTCTCACTCACTGCAACATTCAGCCCACGCGTCGCAGCTACTCCCGCAGCCTTGCTCAGTCGAGGTGTATCAGGCGGCGTCCCAGCGTCAGGTCCCGAAACCGCACTCTCCCCGTCCGTATCGTCTGCCACCGACGACGAATATTCCCCATCGCTCTCCGCTGGTGCCGACAGCGTCCGCCCAGCCAATCCCAGCAACTCGTCGGCAGCTCCATCAGTGTATTGCCGACTGTTCCGTCGCGTATCTACCTCTAGCTCCCCCAGCTCCTCCTCAACATCACCCACATTGAACACCTGATTAAATTCGCCGAGCATCAAGCTAAACACCCCAGCAGGGATGCCTAATGTCGGGCTAAACACGATCCCTACATTCCGCATCGACATCTTGTTCACTGCAGAGTTCTGCACAATCAAGATGAGGTGCGCAGTTAGGGCTCGCAAGAGGCTATAGTTGGCTATTGGCAGCGATGCGATTAGGTGCGACAGCGTCCGAACCCGTTCCTGCGGGTCATCGCGTTCCATAACCGCAAGGAAGTCCAAATGTAGCTCCCGTGTAAGTATACTCGCAGGAAGCTCTCGGAGGAAGCTTTTCAAAAGCCCTGCAATTGCGTGCGGATCCCAGTACTCGTCCGAAGCCAACAAATCGATGTCACCCTCTGCAAGCCGTCAGTGCCTTTCGTATAGCCTGGAAAGGCACCCACCTGCATTAAACATGTCCTTAAGATTCTTGATCACAGCAGAGCTTCCACTAAGGCGATAGATGCCCTCCTCCTGTTCTGCGTTTTTCGCTTCCAAGTACTGTATCGCGCGGAAGACAATCGAAGGAAGATGCGCTACTGACGAAACTTCCAGTGACTCTTCCAAAGTCACTCCAAAGACCGGTCGCGGTAAAGGCGGCTTCTCCGCACCTAGGAACAAGCATTTCATCAACCCAGTCAATTATCGATGACACACTTACCATTCGGCCTCCCAAAACCCCAGAAGCCCCTCGACTTGGCCTTCTCTCGTCGATCACTCCCCGACTCGCCCTGCGGATCCCTCCCGGATCCAAACTTGTACCCAGCTGGAATCGGCGCTCCATTCAACGGCCCAGATATCTTCACTTTCCCATCAGGCGAAGGAGCCCTGTCGCGGTCAGGCGTAGGCGACGGATGCAACGACTTGTGGTCTCGCTCGCGATGGCGTTCGGGAGAGCGCGTCGCTCGAGGCACGTCTGAATAGTGTCCCAACTCAGACTGCGAGCGATCCGTCCCACTAGCCCCATTGGCACTTGTCAGAGGGGACGAATCAGGTAAACTTGATGCGAGGGCCTGTCCTCGTTCCAGAATGCGACGCGCATTCTGCGCATCCGACATAGCTGGCCCGGGATACCGCTCAGTAGGAGATGCTTCCTGAACAGATTTCGACGGACTCGAGGATCGCGTGATAGTGCTGTATTCGTCCGGCAACACCGGACCTGAAAAGAGCTTCGCGTTAGTGGCGTCCGGCGCAAGTCGAGAGATCGGCACTGCAGCCTGTTTGGAAACAGATATGTCGTCCTTCGACACGCCTCGCACAGGCCGCCGCACAGTCACCGGCGTAGATATCGATGCAGATGTCCCTTCACTCAGGGTCGCTGACGTGGTGCCGTTTGTGTACGGTCCCGAACTCGAGGAACTCGAGGAATATGGTATTGCTTCTTCGCTGTATGTCCCAGAAAAGTAGCGCACCAGCATCTCAACCCAACTGTCACGATCGGCATCACTTTCTGCGCACAGGACGTGCCGTGGATGATTTCCCCCCTGGCCCTTTTTGGCTTCGACAATGAGAAACGCGTGCCGGTACTCTTTTTCTTCATCCGTAGTTGTAGGCCGTTCCGTCCGCTGTTGTCGACCAATTTGGGCTCCTGTGACGGTTATTGAGCCCAGATGTGCTCCACCGCGCTGAGAAACTTATTTAAAACCGGAGACAGCATGAATATATGGAACCACATACACAATCATAATATTCCAGTACAGGACCCTGCAGGACAAAGTACCGGGTTTTCCATCCGCCAAAGTTCTTGCCGCGTTTAGTCAGATATCCTTCTTTGTGTCCGGCTTGCATAACAGGCTGATTCATCTCGCGCATGATGTCAGACGTGAAGAACGCGATCACTTCGTCGTTATTCTTCACCGGTAGTTTGATCAGGGTTTGAAGATAGTTTTGAAGGACGGCCTGCATTCCATTGAACGGTCAAAGCAAATACATCTAGCGGGGTACTTACCTTTCGCTGGTCGACTTTAGCCGGGGCATGGTCTTTCCAGAGCTTACCCTCCGGTAAGCTCGCAATCTTCTTACCAACGCCTTTCCCGACGCTGCTTCGCACCCTCTGATCTAGGTTCAGAACGTCCGCGTACATCTTCTCCACCTTCCATCCGTCCTTGCCGTTGCCAGGGTTAACTTCCACCACGAATGAAAGAACTTCCTTGCCACGGTCATTTGGTCTAACAAAGGAATGCGACACATTGATTGTTGTGCGAGGAAGATCGGAGGAGAGTAAGGGAAGGGCACGGAACGCAGGTACATTGGGCGTCTCACGCATATCTTGTTGTAGTGGCTCTATTTGGTCAGGATCAGGATAATAGCCACCGGGACGCTGTGGAGGCGAAAGTGCTGCTGCGGCACGCGCCTGGGCAACAGCATGCGCCTGATTCTGCGAGTTGGTATCCGATGGTGGTAGTGGAAAGTCTTCAGCAACTGCTCGAGGCTTGTTTTTCCGGCCATGTGGTGACGTCGGAGATGTCGCTTGGACCGGAGTAAAGCCCGGGTTTTCCGGCTCAACTGCGCCGTGCACTTCCCTTTCGTCTGTATCCTCCTCTTCTTCGTCTTCATCCGGAGGATCCTCCTCATCCATGTCAAGAAACTCGTTTTTCTTTTGGGTATCTGGCGTTGCACCGCCACTGGCACTTGCAGCCAGAGAAGACCTTGCAGCAGTGAAAGTATCATTCATTCTTGGACTCGGAACGGGAGAGTCCACCATATTTGCGATGTAATTTCTCGCTTCATCCGGAAGAGTGATACGAGATTCTCGTGAAAGTTGCCGTGCATCGACAGAAAGCACAGAGGAACAACCCGGCTGAGGCTGAGGAGGTAGTGGCACGGGGGTAGTCGGGGAATTATATATGGTTATACTCGGCTGTTGGGCTGGGTGCGTGTGTATTGGTGTAGATATGAAACCGGAGGAGGCCGTTTGTGGTGTAAACCCAGCGTGATACGAAGGTGAATGAGAGCTCTGCTGAGGTGGGGGTATCAGCGAAAGTGGTGCGCCATTACCAGCCGTACTGACACTTGATATACTCTCAGTGATACTAGATTTGCGGGTATAGACCTGAGGCCGGCTCGGTGTACTCGTAGTCGAATTGAGAGAATGGGCATTGCTGCTAACAACTGAATCCGAGTATACATGGTGAGGCTGCTGCTGCAAAAGTGCTGTCTCCTGGGTAGCTGATATGGTGGGCACAGGAAGAGATTCTGATCGTGGAGGGACGACCAGTGGGGGAAGAGATGATGGTCCTGTATGCACAGAGAACTGCGACACAGACTGAGAATCGGCAAAGGGCGACCGATTGAGAGATATGGGCTCTTGGGAGCTCATGGGGTGAAGGAGATGGGTTGGCAGTCGTGGTGTCGCTTCAACAATCGTTAAAACGGAGACGAAGAGAAAATACAGTGATAGATACCTTGCTCGTCGGAACGATGTCTGGGTGTACCATGTCTTGTAGTGGGGGCGCGTTCTTCATTCAGCGACCCACTTTCGCTGGAAGGAACAGGGCTTTCCGACGGGGCTGGGACAGGCTGCTGGGTTCTGTCATGGTTTCGATGTCGCCGGTCGCTGTGAGAGGAACTGTGAGCAGCGGCTAACCTGCTTTTGTACCCATCCCGCTCGCTCCGAACGCGCTCCAGCTCCTTCAGGATTTGATTGTACCCCGAGCGTTGTTTCTCAATGAGCTTCCAGAGCTGGGCGTTTTGCAGTGACAGAGTATTGCGTTCACTTAACGACTGTTCAAGCGCAGCGAGCTTCGGATCGAAAGCCGCAGAATGCTGTGCCAGGAAGGCTTCGACAGTAACAACACCAGGGGCAGATGGGAGCGTATTGGTTGAGGATGAGGCCTGGAGACTGGTCGTGGAAGATGAAGCGGAAGGGATACCAGGCCGTACGGGAGATGGGTGTACTGACGACGAGTACATAGACGACGGTGGCGTCCTGGAAGACATGGTTCGTCGTGGAGATGATGAAGAACGATGGGAGAGAAGGTCCAAGGACAATGGCGTCGGCAACACTGAGCGAGGAATTCCTTGTCCACGTGACGTTCCTATGAAGGCGTCTGTGGCAGCCAATCAGGTTTGAGACTATATTATTTGCAATTACTCTCTCCGACCAATCAGAGGTTGCGACCCTTCCTTGACACTGACCGTCGTCGGTGTGCCGTCGTTATGTTCCGCCTGGTCCTGCCTCTCTTCGCTCGTCGTCGTCCATTCTGTCCATCGCGATCCCAGTTCAGTACCAGGGTGGCCGTTCCAGAGACGCTCCAGCAACCAGAGCATGCAGTCATATCTGCATTTGACCTGTTTAGCATCGGTGGTATGTACTCGTCAGTCTTTCACGCGTTTCGCAGCCCAGCGTCTCTCTAGTTGGTCCGTCTTCGTCTCATACAGTCGGCCCAATGCGCGCCGGAAAGATTTTTATTAATGATCTAAAGGAGCTGCAGTTGCTAGAAAAGGTGCCTTGCTTTGGCCCACTCACGCGTTTCTCTTACATTTGGCATTATTATTTGTAGGTGAAGACGGTCAAAATCACTCTGTCAGCGCTTCTTATCTTTTTGTGGTACCTACATACTCACTGGGTCCAGATACGGTTCGCTCGCTGCCACGGGTGAGTCGTTGACATGTTTCGATACATTCCTTATTTTCTCACTTTCCCTCTATTAGGAAAAGGGTATTTATCCTATTGCCTACGTGGCGTTTCGTGTTTGACTCAAATTTTGATACAGCCATCATACACCTCAAGCCATCCTTCTCGGGCTAGAAGGTGACACCCGCGTTGTTAACTTACCTTCGGACGCTAATCGTCCGTTCAGGCTCCGATCCTGAAACAATTGATACTGGTACCATTCCGTCTCGGTATGACTCCATCTTGACAACCAAGTACCTCTACTTGGGTGGCCACCATCGAATCCATTATGACATGGATCGCGATATGTTGTGGCGCTGGGACCAAGTTCTTAAGACACACCCAAACGGAATGCGATTCAGCTGCTTCGGAGAAGATGGGGACCTGCTAGCTACCAATGAGTATTTCAGGTGTGTGGAATACTTCTTGGTCCGAAAACTCTTCATCTTCATTTAGCGTCGGAGGCGGCTTTGTTGTTAACGAAAAAACCAAAGGTGGGCTTAAGAAGTCGTTTGATGCAAAAGTCTCACTTTAGTTGCTGTACAGTGGATGAGAATTTATTTTACAAGGGTGTCGATAAACGGGTCGTTCAAGCTGCAAGGCTACATCAAACGTACTCCTTGTCAGAACCCCATATCGAAGCAGAGCCATCAAATTCACCCGGAGATACTCCTAGCACCAGCGATCACCCGCCTTATCCCTTTGAATCGGGGAACAGTCTTTTAGCTTTGACGAAGAAGCATAATGTAAGCGGTCATTGTCATCAAGCAAGTTGCGTCAAACTTTGGTTGTCCTGTTAGATGACCATTGCACAAATTGTTTATGATAACGAAAAATCATTTGGGTATACCGAGAGTGACATACATGATAAAGTAAATGCGTATCTAATGTATGCTAAAGAAGCTGACAGGCGTCTCAAAAAGATTTTTCGAATATGGAAAGTCATGGACGATTGTATTCGGACAGGTGTTTCTGCTGTCGATCCGACGCTGCCTGGAAGACTTGGACTTCGTCGGCGGGCACCCATGTTGTACAGACGATTGATGCGAGGATTCTATAGTGGTATCGCCTCGCCAACTTTACCGGCCATTGGGTCAGGTTGGTCATCCAATGACGTACGAACGATCGGTTCTCCTGAAACTGAAGAGACGAAGGACAACACACTGAACAGACCACTGTCTGGAGCTCCGAAGATCGTTAGAAGAACAAACATGACTAGAGTGGTGGGCAGTTTCGATCATCCGCTGTTACCCGTGCCTCCGGTAAGTCTCTTATTATGATTATTATAGACAGATTTCTTAGCTGTGTTTCAGAGGAAAACTACGATACCGGCTATGGATTTCCTGTCATGTTATGCAATTGCTGTCAACGAAGTCAACGCTAGTGGTGGAAGAATTGTCACGTCGCCAACAAATGGTGCAGCAGGTGTGATTCCTGCGGTCTTGAAATACATTCTTGAGGTGGGTAGATTGGCTCTGTCATTATATTGTCAACTAATCTCGTTTCAGTTTGTTAGCGATGATCCTGAGAAGAGCGTCATGACCTTTCTGCTTACGGCTGCTGTATGTTGTTTCCAACACTGCTTGCGGTGTTAGTTATCAGGTTCTTCTATAGGCAATCGGAATGCTATTCAAGCGTGGAAGCACAATATCTGCAGCAGAGGGCGGATGCCAGGCAGAAGTTGGTGGTGAGTCTTGTTCGGTAGACGGTTTTATTTCATTAATGACGACTATATAGTTGCGTGTTCCATGGCAAGTGCTGGCTTCGCTGCCTGCATGGGTGGTAAGCTTCTTACCGAATCTTTTGCTCTTTCGGTTCATTTACTTTTGACCCTAGCCACTCCCGAGACCGTATTGCAGGTGAGTCTTCTATGAAAGCCGAACAATCTCGTATTGAAGTCTTCTTCTAGGCGGCCGAGATAGGCATAGGTGAATTCATTTACTTGCCTGGGAGATCTTGCAGATTGATTATCTCCTGTGAAAGAGCACAATCTGGGTCTTACGTGTGACCCGATAGATGGCTTGGTTCAGGTTCCATGTATCGTGAGCACAATGTTAAACTCTAGGTGTCCAACGGGCTGCTCATAACACTGTAGGAACGTAACAGTCTCGGTGGTCAGTTGTCGGATTCTCGGTCAAAATTATGTTGTTAATCATTTTGTCATAGCTGTCAAAGCAATCACGGCTGCTCAGCTATCTATGGCGAGCCAAGGCGTGTATAGCGTGACTCTTGATGAGGCCATAGAGGCTATGCGACTTACGGCGGCGGATATGAGCGTGAAATACAAGGAAACAAGTCTTTCGGTAAGAGGCCTTGCTTCCAATTGAATTGATTCCGTTGCTCATATATTTGAAACAGGGACTTGCGGTAAGTGATGTACTTTCAAGCTTGTTGAGAGATGTGAATCTGACTGTGTCGCATGTAGACTACCGTCAAGATCCCTTTAACGGTCCCAGCATGGTATGCTCCATTCTCGGCTAGTATGGTCCCGATTGACATTTTGTAACAGTTGAGAACAAATCGACCTTGTCGACGTTATCACGCTCTCTCTTCACCGGACTCATTTCTAGAACGTATGGTATACTTAATTGCGGACTCCTGATTATAGATGATAGATATGTTGATGTTTCGCTTGTTCGAATGCTTTCGATAGTAATGATTAGATGATCTCAATGTACTGGCAACAGTTGCCCTTATATGCAGGTACGAGTTCCGCGAGCAGGCTACCAAGTTCCGCAACCATGACTTCGGCTCAAGTCGAGTGACCGTACAACACTGCTGCGGCCGTCTTTATCGCAGCCCATCGATTCGCTTAAACAGCGAGGACTTGTTACGGATCTGCAGTATATCTGGGGTAATCCAAGGTAAAAGATGAAGACGTGGCATCTGCTGGTCTTTGCCTCGCTCTTTCGAACGCTCTTTCATGGCTCTAGCACCACCACCTCAGGAGCTTCTTGACGCTATTGTCGATGAGCTCAGGTGTGATCTGCCATCTCTAGCTACATGTTGCGCCGCCAGTCGTCTCTTACGCTCTCGTGCTTGCAAACACCTCTTCAGAGATGTTACATTTCACCCAAAATCCTATCAGTCGTTATATCGACTGGTGCAGTCATCGAGGGATATCCCAGAGTTTATCCTCGTCCTTCGTATCCATGGGGGGGAATTCACTGGCGATCAGTGGGCTAGGGACCTGGCTATCCTTCTGAAGATGCTCATTAATGTGAAGGAGCTGAGGGTCCAATCCATGCTATGGGGATATTTCCTCGCCGAGCAATACCCCACCCTACACCACACCCTAATCTCAATGCCCATAACTTCGCTGTATCTCGACCGAGTCTGTTTTGCCAGCAGCGTTGAGCTATTTTCAGTCATATCTCAGTTCCGCTCCTTGAAGCAATTGTCGCTCGGAACATTCATCCAATCGTATTCCGTATCCCAGCTTCCGTTTCCGTCGCCTGTGATTCCACCGAAGCTATGCGAATTGAGCATGGATATGGAGAACAGCACCGGCATAGTCCAAAGCCTTCTGAACCAGCCCCATCCTTTGATATACTTGCAGGGCATCAAAGTGCTTAAGATTCATGGATGTAGCAACTATGATGTTGGCACTGTCCGATCCATCATGACGGGTTGTCCTTCCCTCGAACATCTGATATTTGGACAATCTTATCTTTGCACGTCTTTCAAGCGAACGTTTTTATTCCAGTTTGACCAATCCGCGGCCATGACACTGGCAGGGAGGATTCAGACACTTGATGTATCCTACCTCAAATATTTGACGGTGACCATCCTGGATTGCTCTACGCAATTGCAGTGGTGGGTAGACATGTTCTTGATCCTGCAGTGCGAATGTCGAATTCAAGTGGTGACAATTGTGGTAGAAATGAAGGTTTGGGGTTATTCACCAGGTTGTGCGGCTTTTTTCCAAGCCGCTAGATGGCGAGCTTTTGATCGGGCTTTGACACTACCGGCAATGGGATTTCTGCGGAAAGTGGTGGTTAAACTCTGTGCACTGGACTACTCTGTATCAGGGGATCTCTTAAAGCCTTTCGAAGCAACCATACACAATTCCTGTTCTGTCCTGAAAGAAAGAGGTCTTCTTCAAGTGGTAGAGTCTTTCTTCGCTTCTAACCCATCTTTTCGCATTAATATCGGTCCCAAGGAAATCTGTTGATGAAAGATGGAAATGCGTCGCACACGTATTAGTAACCTTGTCCAAGGACATCTCCAACGCCGTATACACCGAAAGGTGCGGCGTCGCTGATGGTCTTACAGACTCCACTTAACACAATATTTTGATCAATAAACGTGAATAAATTATTGACTATTCACATAGGCGCCGGCGTGATAGTGCCACTAGAAAGAATTCACCAATAAAGACTTGGCCAAGGACCGGATGGCCTAATCCTTAGAACAAGACAAACATCCTTCCCCAAGACAAGAGCGCAATGCAATGGCCACCAGGGAGATTCGTTGTTCAGATCATCTCCAGTCGTACGAGACGATTGAGATATCTTGCCCTTCACTTGAGCACTGGACCATTTAACGCACGATAAATAATTACAACAAACACTACAAATCAATCTGCGAACTACTCAAACCAAGGGCGGACAAAAAGAGATCAACATTATGTAGTTTTGCCCGCCTTTCTTGCTCGTCTGATACCCAGCCCTTCTTCGCACCGACGACGTTTTCGAGAACCTTCTCACGCAGTGAATGTACCAAGATCGGCTGCTGTTCCGGAAGCGCATGAAGGGCCAAAGCGGCGAGGAATTGCCAGACTGGCCTATCAATGATGTCTACGGCGATAGTCGCCTGATTAAGATGAAACCCACGAGCGACGATTCTTGAAGAAGGGAAAAGCAGGGGAAAATCTGGAGTGAGTTGCTCAAACATGTGGTCGAACATGAGCTGCCTGCAATTGAGATGAGGAGGATGGTCCATATTGGAAACGATGCAGATACAATACCATTGATTTGCGTCTTCTACGGTTGGTAACTCGGTCTCTAGGACAGCCGCACCTTCTTTAATGACTTCGACTCGTGTGAGAAACAGTGTCAGGAGCGAAAGGCCAGGCTATAGACACCTTTAGTGAGGCCCTCATGAAGACAAGGCAAAAGACATACTTGTGTCTGTGCAACTTCCGAAACATTATTCCGATCCAATAGTAATCCAAGAAGGCCCGTGACAAGCCGCAAGCTACCATTGCTAATAACAGAAACGATGCTATGCAGCACGTTGCTCAGGAAGGCGTTCGTCTGTCGCTCTACTTCTACGCGTTCTGGTGTATCCTCAAGGGTGTCCAACAGTGGTGCTTGTTTGAAGACATCTAGTTGATTGAAGCATGCAATGAGAAGAGTCAACATCGTAAGCATCTGCTGATTGTCGAAGTGACGCGCCAAGCGGGAGAGGACCCGCTTGCCTTTGGCCACACTCAAGAGGGACATGAACGGGTGTGGGTCACTAAGAAGTGAACATGAATACAGGGTGAAAATATACAGCGGTGAAGTTGACCTTGTGGCGATAGGTGCCATCACTTTCAGCTGGTTCCACATTTGGTCTACTACCCCCGAATACTCGTATTCCCTGGTGTGAAGCGTCAGGAGAGAACAGCAGCACATGATCACCGGTATAACTACCACTCAGAATAGAATTGCGTTTCTTCAGGTAAGGGCTCTTCCTGCTTGAGTTGCTCCGCCTTCAGTACCAAATCATGCAGATCTTCCAGACACGTCAGAATCTCTCTTCTACTCAACGGGTCCTTCCGGATGAGGTCTGATGAGGTCTACCATCCAATGTCAGCAACACCGATATATGGATGGAACAGATTGCACCAACATCAGCGGCGTTTCCCAGTGCTTCTCGCCCCAATTTCGCAGCTTCGGCGGCAGCCTCTTCCTTACCTTTGTTTTTGGCATCGATTGAATCTTGCTTGGAGATATGCGCATGGGCATGAGACAACGTAGGTGACGAAGACGCGCTGCCAGAATCTACTTGGAGAAGTTGGCGAGGAGCAGCTTTGTAACTTCGTCCAGAAGTCTTTCCTAAAGCGCCCTGCAGGCTATGGAGTGCTTGAAGGATATTTCAAGAAGAGCTTTGGCATGCCGTGACTAAGGTACTCACAGTGTAAACCCTTCTCTTCCTCGCGGCGTCGAGCATTGCTAACAATTCGTTCCACCTGTTGCTCCATCTTCTGCATGGCGCTCTGCCTTCGATGACCTCCCTTGGGGGCGATACCCAAGCCTATACCTCCGCTGGACCCGAATTTCAACACTCGTTCGTCCTGAGAGTGAATACCCATCCGTGAACGAATGATGGCACCATAAGCTTGGGCGTAAAAGTCATCAGCATAAGGATCCTGAGTGACTAGTTGAGAAACTTGGATCCGAGTGATGAAGTCTTTATCCGATTGGGTCATAAGGTCGTTGTATCTAGACTGGTAATTCGGCATTAGCAGTCGAAAGGGACGAGCAGCAGGGAAATGAATGAACCATATGAGCAATCTTGGCAGCACGTCTTCGCCGCTTCTCTTCCAACTTCTCTGCCTCGACTATCTTGCGCATAGCCTCCATACGCAAAGCTTCTTGCTCCACAGAGTTTGATCCTTGCATATCACGCAAAAATTCGACCTGGGCCATCTCAGACAGAAGCCGTTGCTGAAGTTGGATATTTTGGGGATGATAAGAAAGATTATCTTGCAATGGGATAGTCCCGGGAGGGGAACGCGATCGTTGACGACGCTGGTGCTGGAGTTGAGGGGATATACTCCGACCTGACAATTGACGGTGGTGAGTCCCGAGATTATTCAATTGTTGTGCGCGCAATTGTCGCTCCAAGCTTTCCATGCGTAATTGCTCTTGCAGTTCCTGGAGTCGAAGGATCTGCTGCTGTTCTTGTTGCTGCTGCAGCAAGAGAATCTGTCTCTGGTGTTCGAGGAATCGGGGAGATTGTGACACAGGAAGCATGCGTGGAGGAGGTGTGCTCTGTGCCTGCTGCAGGAGCTCCCTCTGCTGTTGCAGACGTTGTATTTGCAGTTGCTCCTGTTGGTACAGATAGCGTTGCCGTTGCTGTTCCTGCTCTTGGCGCAGGTATTCGTCCTCCTCTTGTTGTTGCCGAAGAAGCTCTTGTTCTCGTAAGTATTCTTCTTCCTGTTGTCTGCGAAGCAGTTTCTCCCGATGCACGGTGACCTCTCTGGATTGCTGAGTGGCAGCACGCATCTCAGCCTCTATTTCGGCCAAGGTGCGTACGCCAGGCTGTGAAACTCCGTGAGATAAGGTCTGGAGGCCTCTTGCTGTTGGCTGCGAAGCAAATGGAGAGGAAGATGAAGTTGACCGAGCAGTACCATTATTACGAGGAAGAACAGAGAACGGAGACTTGTCATCCCACAGAGACTCCAATGAGCGTGAAGGAATTGATTTCAAGGCTGAATTCAACAGGGGTAAGATTGAAGCCGAGGATTCAGCAGGTGCAAGCGTACATGATTGAACCTGAACAGCAGGAACAGTTTGTTTGGTTTGAAATACAGGATTCTCTTGATTCAATGGGTCCTTTGAACTTTCTGGATACCCAGGCAACGCAACAGAATCATGCAAGCCGCCTGTGTTCGAAAAATCGAAGTCCTTGCCTTCGACGTAGCCATGATTACACACGATACTGCGATAACGACAACAGCACTCACCAACGGCACCAGTACTGCCAAAGGTCTCATCATTTAGGTCATCGCCACCTTCTTGTAGGGCATCACCTAGCCCATCGTAGCTCTCTTCTCCCCAAGTGAAGACAGCTAAATTTTCCGTGTCCTGGATGCCTCCTTCAAGGAAGCGCTGTTTTTCTTTTTCTAGGTCACTTTGTTCGAATCCAAAAAAAGACATGGCCGCATTTGGTACCGGAAAAAGGAGCGGGAGGATGCTGGTAAGAACAAGAGGGGTGTCGCGCTCAAGCACTGTCGACGGTGCACGTATGTGTCTGTTTGGCTAACTGCCCCTCGGAAATTCGGACCGATTTCCGTCCCAGTTCCGCGCTCGGACATCCATAAGATCGATGTATATGATATATGTATGTCCACTGGCGGAAAGGAAAATACTTGCCAGTGCAAACCTCAAGCTGCAAGGAAATGTTCATTATGTGCTTGTAGCTATTTGACAAATTAACCGAGTTGGAACTTGGAAGGCCTTTTAGACTATATGTATTTCTTCCTTTTATATTCTGTATCTCTAATACCTCAGGCCTCGAAATCAGTGCGAGAGGAACGAGGTTTAAGCTAGAGATTTAGCTGGGTGTCATCCGAAGAACAGGGTAGTCTTTGAGATTCCAACAATGGATCCACCGGTAAAATTAACATTTCCCTCTGAACCACCCCTGCTGCAATAGGGATCCTCAAACCCACACGAGGAATTATCAATCTTCATCCGCGCTTGAGGATGGCAGATTTCTCACAGCATGAAGTTGAAAACGTCACTGAGCTAGGGACCATCCAACCCACTGCAACCGCGTTGTCACACCTCCTTCAACTGCCACCAAACGCACTGAGCGAATCTGCAGCGCGTAGGATTCTTGGCTCGTTAGGCTTGTCTGGGCCAACAGTGTCTGATGTGCCATTGTCTAAGCTTTCCGGTGGGCAGAAAGTCCGCGTAGCTTTGGCTGCTTGTCTTCGGTTGGGATCTGGAGAAGAAGATTTTGCGGCACCACACCACGCATCTAAACAGCGACACAATCACCGCAATGGTAGATTCCCTGACGCACTTCGGGGGCGCGCTGCTGGTAGTGACGCATGAACGATATTTCATGCAGGCCGTCGTCGAAGGCGAGCTGGATAATGGAGATGAGGATGATAGTGACGGCACTAATCATGCGACAAGGTCGAAGGCACCTATGAAGGGGAAGTGTACAGGCTTGTGAAGGGGCAAATGACATTACTTGAAGGAGGGATGAGACAGCACGAACAGATTGCAAAGAAAGCCACGCGAGAGGTGGCAAATGAGTAAAGGACACAATTAGTCCAAGTCTGGAAAACAATACACAAGAAGCTGAAAGCTAGGAGAAAACATACAAGGCCTGCCCTTTGAGGATCGTCACTGGTAAAGAACCATCAAATACCCATATCGGCTTTCTCGTTGGCAAGGACATTTTGCGCTTGGCCATGCTCTCATTAACGTACGCTTCCCAGTCTCTTGCTGCAGAACGACTCTTGTCAATGATAATTACGCCTCGTTTAGCCCACGGTGAGAAGCGCTGTTCGCTATCTGCTTGCCATCCACATCCATCTAGCAAAGAGCTCAAGGCGTGGACACGGCAATGATATGGAACGAGCTTCTTCCACTGGGGTGCGAAAGGAAGACTGTCCGCACAAGAAGGATGCTTGACAAAGAAGATAAGGGACTCTTGCAAAAACTCAGCCTCGGAATCGCCTTCAAGTTGCAGCAAAGGTGATGGAGAGGCTTTTGTACGTTGCGATTCCAGTGATTGGGGAGTCGGTGGACCAACGATGGGAGATTCAAGATGAACGACGTTTGTTGTCATGCGCAAAGGGACCCGCGGTGAGGAGGCAGCAACGGTAGCGATTGTATCGGATTTTCTTGACCTTTTTGTCGGAAGTGAGTCGAACCCCGCGTTTCCCTTTCGTTTGCGATCTCGATCGAGGAGCTTCTTCTCATACATAGCAATCCTTGCCTCCCTTCTTTCGGAGCTTCTTGCGCTCGGAGATGTAGGCAAGTTCCAAATGGTCCTAGCTTCGTCCTCAATATCTTTGTATTTTGAGTCCCTACCGACAGCTTTCCTGGCGATCTCGCAAAGCTCTTTGCGATTGACCCCGTCTCTCCAAGATCGTTCGGCAGGCCGATAGACCTTCAAGATTCTAGGAAAACGCAACTCGTATTCCTACAGAGATGGGGTTAGAATACATATGGAGTATCCACAAGAAGATACAGACGTTGCAGCCCTCCGATTTCGTGAAATTGGCTCCCATGACTTCTACTAGCAAAGGGCACCGCAAAAGAAATGATGGTGGATGTAAACCTTGGTATAACTCAAACAAGTACGGCAATTGTTGTCCAGACTGCGTTACATAGACTTCATCTTAATGCACGATGACTGTGTAAGGACCCAACGTACTTTGTGTAATAACGAATACGAAACCGGTTCAGAACTTTTGATACAGAAATTGATGTGCTCTAGGGAGTCTCGGTCCAGACCATACTCGGCTATAAAGTGGACGAGAAAGGTTGGTTGGACATTAAGCTACTGATAACTTCAGAAATTCTGATCGAAGTATTTGGAGAGGTGCGTACGTTATGCTTTAGCTCTTCAGAATTTTTGAGAGTACCGATATAGAATGTTGTGAAGGTGTCCGTTGGCACTGTTGGAAAAGAGTTACAGAAAAGGTCCGGAAGCCAGGGATAGTGGATGGTACCATCGAGTTCTCGACTGCGATCTTTGGCCCATCCGGCACCAAGAAAAACCAAGTCGACTGTGTCTCCAAGGCCTGACAAAGTTGGGTAGATGGTATATATGCGGAATGATGCGAATAACCTTGAATATAGTCTCGTTTCAGTTTGACCCAAGGGCATCCTGCTCTGTTATAACCACCATCATCCGCTTTTAGAACGACTCCTTCTTGATAGTCAGCAATTGATTCTGCGTATATCTGGCGAAATCTAGCCTCGGCTTCTTCTGGGTTATGCATCAAAATCGGAATGCGGTCAGAAAGCATGGCATAGGCGGGTATGGGTTTGATGATCGATTCCAAAATCCTTCGCCGATCTCTATAAGACGAAGAAAGCAGGGACACTGAGTTGAGATAGAGTACGTCGAAAAAAACAAGGGCAAGGTGTCGTTCTTCATTGCCAACATCAGATAAGAGTGAAGACTGACTTTCCCTGATGAGTGATGAGAAGAGTCAAACGGATACTGATGCGGAAAACTAACAAGATAACAGATGCCCTTCTTCTAGAACGAGGGCCGACAGCGGTATTTTCGATGAGCTTACGAATTCTCCAGAATTCTATGCAAAGAAGTCAGCATGGTCAGTTGTATTGCATTCAAATGAGTACCATCAATGCGCACTCCATTGTGTGCAACCATTTCCGCATCTAGTATGATATTCTTGATCTGAATATGGGGCTTGACGTCAGAGAGCCTAAGAGTGTCAAGGATTATGGAATGGATCGCGGCTCTGTCTTGAGTGGAATCGCGCCTGCTCTTGCTGAATATCGTGATATTGGGGATACCGCTCGGCAATACCTCGACGTGTATCTGCGCGCGTTCGCCATCATACTTGGTTTCCACCCAGACCACTTTGGCTGATCGGAGAAGAGAGAGAGCGTGTGAGCATCCTTGACCTTTCCAAGACTTCGGGATCTATAAAGGAATGGAATTAGACATGGGAGAAGGAGCTCTTAGTCAGAAACGTGCCTCTATCGGCGTACCCAATCTCGGTGCGGATATCGTTACTCCGTTCTCAAAAGCGGCAGCTGCGTCCTCCAGGGTTGCAGCATGACTGTAGGACTGTAGCATAGACTTGGTTGGATCCCATATTTTCATGGCATCCTCCTTAGTAAGAGCTCGGATTGACGTTGAATTGTAATTCTTTAGGGCGTCGGCGTAGTGACGTGAATTGGAACTATACAATAACGGACGGAGATCTTTCAAGATGATCTGTGTAAGAAAAGAAGCATCAACGGCGGACAGCGTCGAGTATATTTCGCGAATTATATGGTTCCTCTTCCGCCGTATTGCAGACGGATACTTGGAGCGGACAGAATCATGAGAATAGACAGAAATCGCGGCTAGTTCATCGAGAAACATATCAGCTTCATCTATTGTGAGACGACTAGGCTCTTCTGGGTCAATCTGTAAGGTCAGTGAGGATTTCCCTCTCTGTGGAAACGTTCATAGAGTCTCACTGTGGAAGTTTGATCCATGACCTGCCGCACTTCTGCCCCAAGACAGCCAGAAGCTCCGTCCTGGTCCCATTTGAGTAAACGGGGGTTAGAAGTGGCAAGGGCGTCGCGGAGGGCTTGAGCCAGCTGTTTCTCTTGCATGTCATACTTGCGACGGACATCTTCATCGGGGAACAGGAGTCGGAAAACAATTGCTGTGGTACCCTTGGCGGGATTGGGGTAGCGCTTGCGAAACGCGTTGACCCAAAGACGGAATTTATTCAAGGCTGGATGATCTGCTTTTGAACGGGATGCAATTGTGTTCTTGCTGTGTGAAACTTGGGAGATGGCGGTGAGCAGCGATGTGAAACTGACATCGTCGGTATCAGCTGCCGCATCATGCCAAAGTTCACTCACAAGGAGAAATCAATTCTGTCATGCTCATCGTCGACATCGTCCGTGTCTTCTTCCGAGTCGTAGGAATCCATGACGGCGGTTGCTGTCAGAGCGTGGCCGGACCGAAGTAACGACATCGCGTTCAGTCTCGTGACACGAGTCTACTAAATCAGGGTATAAAATACTTTGTTCGATAATCTCCGAATCCACAACCGTACAGCGGTGCTAAAGCCGTATTACTAAGACCATAAAAATAACAGACAGGGACCCAAGCGTGAGCGACAGTTATAGACAGGTAATTGTAAGCAAGTCACTGACGTAACAAGCAGGAAAATGTCAACCCACGACAAGACAAGAGAACGTGAATATGAGTGAGATGCGCAGAGATGATGAGGGCCCGATAGATGAAAATGATAGAAAATGCATGTACACGATGAAAAAAAGATGCATAATTGCTGTTGAAACGTTGTTGTGTGAGCCAAAGGGGACGAACGACAGGACAAAGTACGTACAGGGTTACCGGTAATCCTTCTCTGACAGCAGTTCTTTGTCCTGGGGTATTCCGTCAGTATCGGGTGTGGGGATATCCATGGAATTGTTGTTAATCGTGATCCCACTGTCCACACGAAGTTCATTCGCAGGTGTGGTAGGTCGTGATGATGCCATTCCAGACGACGTTGCGGTAGCCATGGATATTAGGTGTTGATTATGTGGGTAATACGAACGTCGCTGCATTTTCTTGAAGTCATATGATGTGAACCTAGTCCGACAATCGTCAAAATGGGTAAAAGGAGGGAGCAGTCAAAAGGAGCGCACTTGTCTTCCATCTGTCTCATTTCAATGCTAAGGTTATCTTGATTGGCTTTACGGGCTTTTGCCTTGAGCGGATTGTCTTCCAACAAAAGCTCTTCTAATTCGTGAGATGCATCAAAATTGGCTTTCTTCGCCTGTACAATGTCGTTAGGATAAGAGAGGCATGCCGTGTGTTGTACTCACATCAGGGACAAATGGAGGTATCTGCTCTTTTGTTTCCAATGTATCCCAGTCAATAGATTTGAACCAAGAATGTCGGCGAAGTTCCTGATAGCCCTCTCCGTCTGGCTTACATCCGAATCGTCTAGAGGTATCTCGATCCAGAAGCTGTGGCACTGGTAAGGTCAAGGGCAAGATGGGCATATAGGAGACTGACCCCTTTGAGGACAAGCATGCCGGGTCTACTGCACTTCTTCTCTGCATCCTCAGGCCACTTTAGAGGATCCTTCGTTATACTGTATGTGAAGTCGCTGTTTGTCCGTCCTCGGAAAGGTCGGCGTCCGAAGAGAAGCTCGTATGCACAGACACCCAAGGACCACCAGTCGACATGGCAGGTATAGCCCCTCTTAGCGAGAATTCTAAAAAAGAGGAGAAAAATGGAAAAAAAAAATGAATACGAGTCGGAGATGGGGAACTCACTCTGGAGCCATGTACGCCATGGAGCCTGCAATGCCGTTCAGCCGCCGCTCGCTGAAGTGAACAGCAATGTTAAAATCTGTCAGATGAGCATTCCCTTTTTCGTCCAATAGAATATTATCAGGTTTTATGTCCCTAGTCGGCCAGTGCCAGTTAGCACACACAAGTCCAACGTACAGCGCATAAGCGGAATACAGACCGATGCATTATGCCAATGTCGTGGAGAAACGCGATAGCGGACGAGAGCTGGGCAACATAAAATCTCACAACATCTTCCTCCAGTGATCCAAGCCGCTCTAGGTGAACTGAGAATACATCAGTCGTTGAATTGTGTACTCCAGATCTGAAGGTTCCAAACCCACATCGCAAATCACCACCGAGCATGAGATCGAGCACGAAGAAGCAGTTCTCATCGTCTTGAAAAGCGTAGCGGAGGTTGACGATGAATGGGTGATCGACCTGGACGGCGAGTCAGTCGGTTAATAGCGAGTCAGTAAGAAACATGCACACCTCCTCGAGGAGCCGCCTCTCCTGGATGACATTAGGAACTGCCTTCATCTTCACGCATTTCGACTTGTTTATGTACTTGAGGGCGTAAAGATCCCTTGTCTGTTTGTGCTGGACGACTCGAACCTGCAAACGGTGGTAGATATGACAATTTTAAGAATAAAGATATTTGAAAATGAAAAGGAGTACCTTGCCAAAGGCGCCCTTTCCTACGCATCGTAAGAGAACAAAGTGGAAGAGGTTGACCTCGCCATCAAAATCAATCGGCTAGTAGAGCAAAGATAGACTAGGATGAGCTGTCGTCGCTGGCATCTCAAACGAATCACACCTGCGGCCGGCAACAGACTCCGCCCATGATAGCTCGTCGCTACCGCGTTTCAAGATACAGCACCTGCTGATGAGACGTAAAGGTAGCAGAGGCAAGGATTTTGCGGAGGCCAGCCCTTAGTACCGGATAAAGACAGTTCCTCGACAAACGAAGGCGTGCCCCGGGGTGGCTCGAATACAGCGGGATGGAGAAAGGGTAAGAGGACGGTAGGGCGTTTTAGGCGGGGAAGGGAGGCGACAGGAGAGAAGAGAAAGCGTGACACACATATGATCCACAAGTGTGACAGCAAAGGAAGGTAGCATGTGACATCTACATTCTATCTTTGATTGTAACTTACACTCCCTCCATCATCTAACCAGCACCTCGATGCTCCCGGATTTCCTCCGTCCTCTCATTCTCTCCGGCCCTTCTGGCGTCGGCAAAAGCACTCTTTTACAACGGCTGTTTGCAGAATATCCTGATAAATTCGGTTTCAGCGTTTCTCGTGGGTCCCTCCTATTGTCATAATTGTTGAAAAGAAGCCTTGAAAGGGCCCAGACACGACTCGCAACCCTCGACCAGGCGAGGTTGATGGAAAACAGTACCACTTTGTGACGGTGGACAAGTTCCAGGAGCTCATCAGACAAGGAGCCTTTATCGAACACGCGCAGTTCTCTGGAAACTTTTACGGAACGAGCTTTCAGACTGTCAGAGAGGTAGAGAAGGAAGGACGGCGGTGTATTCTTGACATCGAGGCCCAGGTATGTGCTGATTATGCTAGGATCATAGCGTTCTTCGAACCTCTGCTAGGGTGTACAACAAATCAAGGCGACATCACTCAATCCGGTGTACTGTTTCATCTCTCCCCCGACCATGGCATCGCTGCGCGAGCGATTGAAAGGACGGGGTACAGAAACGGAAGCGTCGGTGGCGAAGCGGCTGGCGACGGCAGTGAGGGAGATTGAGTACGCCAAGGAACCAAATATGCACGACTATGTTATCGTGAACGACGATCTAGAGAGGGCATACATGCTCTTCAAGCAGTTGGCACTGGGAGAAAAGATTCTGACCGATACTCTGCCAAGATTAGATGACTAAGAGTACCTAGTGGCTGTGCTAATCAATGACTCCTCCAATCGATATCATTTTTATTTTTTCTTGAATAACTACCAGTTGTGGCTCCTTTCAACACCATTCGACTGCGACGCCTTCGTCTCTTTTACAGGATGGCTTCGTCTCTTCCCTCCCTTCTTGGCACCGATCCGTCTCGATGCGCCCTCGATACCTTCAGGATAGCAATTGCAAGGCGGGTGGCCGATGCTCTGCCCCCGTTGACCATAGAGCAGGCATACTCGGGCATTGACTACGGCAAAAAAGGTGTCGATTTCACCGTTGCTCTTCCTCGATTCCGTCTGCCAGGCAAGGTCGATGAGCTCGCTGCAAAAGTCATCGCGCAGGTGTGTGGTCGTTTTGTCTTTTCTATTCAAATCTGATCTTTTCCAGTTTCAACCAGATGAATACGTCGCCTCTGTTACACACGACAAAGCCTTTCTTCACTTCCAGCTGACCACCTCGACCGTTATCCGACAAGTCCTTACCCAAATCCATACCCTCACTCACAATACTCCCTCTGGAGAGCCCGAGTACGGCACAAATATCTCCGGCAAGGGAAAAACGCTGGTCATCGAATACTCCTCACCCAACATCGCAAAGTCCTTTCATGTCGGCCATCTGCGAAGTACAATCATTGGTGCATTTCTCGCCAACCTGTACAAAAGTTGTGGGTGGGACGTCGTTTCTATGAATTACCTCGGAGACTGGGGTACCCAAGTCAGTGCAAATCTTATTCCACGCCTCACATCATTTGATGGGACTCTCAGTTTGGTCTTATCGCCGTAGGGTTCGAGAAATATGGATCCCAGGAGGAACTCGAAAAGGACGCGATCAAGCACCTTTTCGACATATATGTCAAGATTAACGCGGATATAGAATCCAACCCAGAGGTCAAAACTGAGGCAGGTAAATGGTTCAAAAGGATGGAGGATGGCGACGAGACTGCGCTCACAAACTGGCGGGTTTGGCGAGAATTAAGCGTCAAAAAATATGCAGAGGAATATGAGCGATTGAATGTCAAGTTCGACGTATACACGGGCGAGAGTATGGTTGGAAGGGAATGGCAGGACAAGGCACAGGCTCGCCTTGAGGACATGGGCCTTATCACTGGTGTTGATGGTGCCAAACTCGTAGACTTGGAGAAGTGGAAGCTCGGAAAAGCTGTTCTCCGAAAATCAGGTACGTCGTGTCTCCACATTATTTGTCTGATGCTTACAATTCTTCGCAGATGGGACCTCGATATATCTCACTCGGGATATCGGAGGTGCCATTGAACGATATGAAAAGTACAAGTTCGACAAGATGATTTATGTCATATCATCACAGCAAGATCATCATGTTCAACAGTTTTTCAAGATTCTTCAGCTTCTAGAATTCCCCTGGGCCAAATCTCTTGAGCATGTCAATTACGGTCTTGTTGAAGGCATGAGTACACGAAAAGGGACTGTCGTATTCTTGGATCAAATTATCAAGGAGGCTGCCCAAGTGATGCATGAGCAGATGCAAAAGAATGAAGACAAGTATTCCGCTATAGAGGACCCAGAAACGACGAGTCGAGAAGTTGGTATCACCGGTGTGAAAATACAGGACATGGCTGCGAAACGGTGAGTCGATGGACCTTATTACATTCTGTGTGTCTTCTTATGGCATGTGCAGAATCAACAACTACACATTCACGTGGGACCGAATGAAATCTTTCGAGGGTGATACGGGTCCTTACCTTCAATATGCGCATGTCCGGCTTGCATCTATTGGCCGGAAAAATCCACATCTTCTTCCGCTTCCTCCCCCATCGCAGATCAACATTGAAACATTGACCCAATCTAAACACGCTCGTGACATTGCTTTACTCTTGGGATCGTATCCGGATGTAGTGAAAGTCGCGCTGAAAACACACGAGCCTAGTGGGGTGGTCACGTTTGCGTTCAGGCTCAGTCACGCCATCTCCAGTGCGTGGGAGACGGTGGTGGTCAAAGGAGAAGAGGATATAGAGAAAGCGAGGGCGAGGATGTGGCTGTACGATTCTGCACGAGATGTCCTGGCTACTGCGATGAGGCTATTGAGCATTCGACCACTTGAGAGGATGTAACATAGAGTAATATAGATTATGTAAGTTGCATCCGCTGATAAGATAAGATCGACCGTTCCGTTCCGGACCAATCCAAACTTCCCACAGTCCCTAATTCTTCCCTCTACTTTGACAAAAAAATGCTACGGGCCCGTATCGTCCAGGCAGCTCGCCATGCTCGGAAGTATTCCACCAAGTCGACACAAGAAAAGGCGCAGGAGGCAGCTGGAAAGGCCATCGAGCAAGGAAAAGCTGGTGCTGAGAAGATCATCAAGGCCTTGGGCCCTTTGGGAGAAAGGGCTGGAAGCTTCTTGGGAGGTACGTCGCTGGTGGTCGTTCCCTGCGCCGTCGAGCTGAAGGTGTAATTAGCTTACCGCCAACCGATAGTGTACAACTTTGCGGTTGTACGGTCATTGGCCAAGCAAGTTTACGTTGCGGAGAGCCTGGCACCACCCAAGTCCATTGCGGAGGTCAAGGCTGCGTACAAGGAAATATGGGCGTCGGCCCTCAAGTGGCGGCAGCTGAAATTTGCCAAGGTCGGGGTGTATGCGTTAGAGGCATACGGTATCTTCAAAGTACGCAATTTTGAGCTATTCATCGTAAAAGAACTGAAATATATTGGACTTTAGATTGGGGAGATACTCGGAAGGAGAAGCTTGATAGGGTACAATGTTCAGTAGAAGAGAAAATTGATATTCATTCATTTTTATTTATTCGTGAGAAAGTACGTATACACTATACGCTACGACTACCATGTCTACGGCATCCTGTAGCCCTCTGTACGTTTATTTTGGCGGCTATCTCACGTATATTCATCGCAAATACTATTAGCTCTGTTGTTTTTCTGCTCCATATTGCAGTCGAGATTCCTCTTGCAATCCGGGGCATATGGTCGCCTGCCACGCTGCCTTTTCTGCAGCTCACGAACACCACCGTGGTCCTTCTCAAGGTGAGCATCCGTGGCCCATTGCTGTGTCCAGCCACGACCCATTGGCTTTCGACAGTTGTATGCGTCGTTGGCTCTGGCGTCGTGCGTAGTCGCGCTACTGTGTTTCCCGTTGCCAGGTATGTCCAACTCTTTCTCTCGAGCCCCGGTACCATAGTTTCAAATCCGGCGTGTAGAATTTCTTCCAGGAAAACGAGCTCTGGCAATAGGTCTATGTGTATATCACTCTTCGGCTTCCACCGTCCTTTACTACGCTCCTCGTTTCATTCCCTACTCGTTCGGACCTTTCTTCGAGCAGTGAGTTATTCAAGTCAGCCCTCTTTTTTTCTTATGTTTTTGCAGGTATCGCATCACCCCAGAAACTGTGTGGGGAACAATCCATGGTCTGGTTGGTCTTGGAATGGTCGTGTGGTGGCAGTTGACCCTTCCCTACGTTCAAGTGGGCCAGAACCGCTAGACGCAGCTGTGCAACTGTCATTTTAACGAATGCATCTGTTCTAATGTAGAGTATAATGTACACGAAAGCACAATAGCAATATATAAAAAAGTCAGGATATACACGGAATTAGGTCAGCTGTAACATGCTACCATCCTCTACGGGCCCCATGCCACCTTCCATTGACGTCCCGGGTTGCACCTCATTGACAACAGTCCCTTGGCCGCTGTTTCCGAGCGATACACTGTTAAGACTATTGACTCCGTTCCCATTTTTTGCAATGAGAGACTTGACGTTGTCCACCATTTTTTTCAGTCCCAACCGTTCTTGCACAAGGGCCATTCTCGTACTCTCCAACCCCTTCCGCTCCTCTTCCAGAATGTCCTCCAACTCTTCAAACTGCGACATCTTCAACTCAAGCTTGGTGAGCGTCAGCTTGATCATCGAAGCAAGAGTCGACCGGATCTGTGCATCTTCGGCGTCAGCGAGAGATTGGGCGGCTTTGGCTGACGATTTGAGGGCCAAGTCAGCTGCCCGGGTAACTTTGGAATGAGGTAGTGTACGGGATGGCACCTTGCCTTCCTCCGCCATCTCCTCGTCAGTCCTCGACTGGTTAGCCTCGCCTTCTGGCTGGTCCTGACCCATCTTGCCATCCTCTTTCCCAGTTTCTGGTTTCGCGTCATCCGTCAACTCATGCAAGGCCGTTTTTGCTGCTTCTGCTGCCACCCCCGGTCCCACAACTCCAGCCAGGAAGGCAACAACGCTCATGACAGGGTTGTCAGCCTGCTCGAATGGCATTCTGCTAAACCTCAGAGGGCCCATAGAACCCTCGCTATTCAAGTACGGGTCCTCGATCGGCAGTTCCAAGAATTTGCGTATACACTGCTGGGCCGTCTTTGTCATGACATGCTCTTCAATTTTGCTCCAGTCATCGTCATACATCTCTATCCCTTCGAGTAGCGAGAGAACTTCTTGATCTGACCAGCCATCGTTGCCCTCCGGAGTAGTGCTCGTCAGCTTGACGAAGTCCCCGCTGAACATGGTAGAAGGGAAGCGCCCATTGAGGTAGCACGGAGTGCAGAGCTGGAACTTCCTTTCTTTTAGAGAGTGGTAGCGGAGGGGAGTGCAATCAGTGCCGCAGGTATCACAAGTGTAGAGACCGCTGGCAGGTGTGCTTCCATTGGCCTCGTTTGCGAGGTCTTTGGCCTCTGAGGCACTCACAGGCCGACTTGACTTGGATGAAGTTTGGTATATGGATGAACGAAGTTCGAGAGAAGCAGAATTTGCCGCAGTATTAGGTTTTTGAGTGTCATTGACGGCAGCCGCACCTGGATTAGAAGGTTTTGAGCCGGGGTGAAGCGACTGAAGACCCCGTGGCGTGTCAAGTATAACACGAAAATGGCCTGTAAACGGAGGAACAAGGGCGGCAGGACGAGCATCTGGATCAATCTGCGAAAAAAAGATTTAACGACATAGCTGGAAATTGAACTGTAGCACACACCTGGTAGTTAATCAGACCCCATTGCTCGAGAAACGCGTGGACGCGCATGATGGCACAGACGTCGCCTGCAAGGTTTCTACGGCAGGAAGTGACGGTGAGATACTCTGTAGGCCGTAACCTGTAGGTATTGACCATGAAGTCACGATAGTCCTTGTATATTGCGGGACTTTTGGACCGATTCCTGGAGTTGAAAAACTCAGGTAAGGCCCGGCGCTCGACAGGATGTATCTTGGCCATATCAAACCAGGCAGAATATGACGGAATGATGACCTCGTGAGTCTGGGAGGCCAAATATTTCCTTGCCTGCTCTTCGAGACGAAGGCGCGTAGCTTCCAGTTGTGCCGGGTCTTCATCGTCGTTTTCGTCACCAGATTCGCCGTCATCCTCACCCATAGACACATCTCCACCATCCTCATCATCTCCCAACACCTTCACGCGTGCATCGGGTCGAGAAGATGACTCTCCTGCAACGACACCCTCCTCGCTGGGGAGGTTCCCAATGTCACCGGACTGGATGGGATCGAGCTCGCTACGTTTGCCGGGCGCAGAGTCGGGGTCGACAGCGGATACGCCCTGGTTGTGCTCCGTTACTGATAGTTTTGCACGTTTTGAATCAGAGCCTGGTGAAGGAGACCCCGGCCGCTTTGGCGAGCTCATCGTTGAATGTGACGAAGATGTGGTGGCTGTGCCCTCTCAACAACCTCGGGTTCCAACAGCAACAAACAAATGATAGGGGTTGAATTTTCGGGACGTACAAAATCTTATATACTACTAGAATTTAGTAAAAACAACAGGGTAGTGCGCAACGGATATGCTACAAGCTCATTTTTTCACCATCTGTTGTGTGGTCCCCAATGTTTGCAGCAGAGGTTTTGGCGTCAAGGAACAATTCATTCATCTCCGCAATATCTTCATCCTCAATCTGCGACCTACCCGCCAGCTTGGCCAGGATCGAAGCAGGTGCGAGTAGCTGAAGGGCGTATCTGAAACAAAATGAGCTCTTGCAAAGCAATAAAGGTGAAAACGACAAAGTACCTTAGTGAGCTCTTTTCTCCCTCCATTGCCAATCGGGCGAGGACAGCAGGACTCAATTTAAGACCCTCAACGTCTGCACGAAGTTGAACAACTTTCCCAACCTGCTCTCGAGTGTACCCTTCAGTTTTAACAATCATACATCTGTCATCATGTCGGTCAGTAGTAAGGTGACCTCAGATAATGATCTTCACCTATCGAGCAGGTCGACGGGAACGCCATGAGGAGATACGATGTCAGTCGTCCCTCGTACCAGTGCATTACCACGATTCGTCGCAAGAATGACGGTTGGAGCCATAGGCGACTCCAGAAGTGCGTTTAGGTAGGTGAAACACTCAATGTCCAACATGTGCACCTAAAACGGGTCAGCAGATCGTGACGGAATAAAAAATAGGCAAACCTCATCAATGAACACGACTCCTGGGACCACCTCAGCCACTCCTTGGTCTACATAGCCTTTGACGACCTTGTTGACTTCGCGCCGGAGTTTATCTGTGACTTCTGTGCGCCCACTTTTTACAAGGCTGCCCATGACACTCATGATATCTTGACCGCCTTGAGGCCGTGCGTTTGCTGCATCTAAATCTCCCAAGGTAACATCTTGGACCAATTCCTTGCGTTTATGAACATCGCCCTTAGGGAGAGGAACGTAGGTTTCCGACTCGAGATCATATGATGAGGCATATGCATCTGACCGTCCTACTCGCTAAACGCGACGTGAGCAAAATTCGCCAGAGACGTCGAAACAGACCTACCTTGACCGCCCCAGTGTTGGCTTCAATGTAAATGACATCTCCAACCACAACCTTTTCTTTGAGTATAGATTCATATATACTAGGATCAAGGCGTAGTTGCTTGACGCCCTTGACTGTCTTGAGATGGACGATAACGTGAGAGACCGTCTTGCCATAGCCGCTCAAGGGATTTTCAGACTCTGCCGGTGTGAGTTCGGTAACTTCACCCTCATATACCTCCTTGGTTTCCTTTATACGGAGGCCTAGAAGAACTCTTAGGGACTACAATATACGATATTACGGAAGCCTACCGATGGCCCTCCGGAAAACTTCTGCCAGAACTTCGGTTTTCTTGACTTCTGTGCTGTACACCTCCGATCCGACCATAGGACAGAATGGGACCTTTACCCCAAGTTCATGCGATACAGCCAATGCGAGGGCGGTCTTGCCTGTTCCTGGCGCGCCTGCGAGCAAAAGGGCTCGTCCAGAGAATTTGCGAGATTTTATGAGATCCACAATGACACCGCACGCCTAACATAAGCCTAAGAGATATTACTTGATGTATCCGAGATGGAGGCGGGACCTACCTCGCGAGCAACGGTCTGACCAATAAATCCAGCACCGTCAATGGTTGCAAGGCCTTCAGGCGTCAAACCAAGGCCTTTGATATGAGAATGGGGTGCTATTCGCGACGAACGACCTGCAGAGGACACTGACGGCGGCGGAAGAGCATTATGAGCAACAGGCGCAGACGATGACGACGCCATGGAGGACGTTCAGGACGACGAGCGCGGTGCTTTTTACTTTCCCACAGATACGTGACATAAGCCAACGAAGGTTTGGCACCAACGCGTTACACCGCTACACTTCCACCTACCTTCCTTCTCTGTCGTCGTCGCTGCCGACCACAATGTCTGCTGCAGATACGTTATGCTACACGGTCATCTTTGAGTCAGCTACTGAGTCTCCTTCGGCGTCTGAACTGCGCCAGCTCCTTGAAAAAGGCTCGGATGAAGGCAAAATCGACACGTTGCGCCGGATCGTCATTTCGACTATCAATGGAAATCCTCAGGTCAGGGTAGCATGGAATCGAGGATAATACAGGATACTCATTTGGGATCCAGCCGACATTGCTTATGCCCATTATCCAATTCGTCTTGCCGTCGCGGAACAAGCAGCTGAAGAAATTGCTGCATTTCTACTGGGAAGTCTGTCCAAAGTATGATGAGCAGGGAAAACTGAAGCAGGAAATGATCCTTGTTGTGTGCGTATGCAGTCGCTTGTTATATCTGACGATGGATGACCTTTGTGTCCAGCAACGCCATTCGAAATGACTTGGTATGTCCTCCCCATCATATAACCCACCAGCTGACGGAATCGCATTTAATTTAGCAACACCCAAACGAATACATTCGTGGTGCAACTCTGCGGTTTCTGCAAAAAATCGCCAAAGATTCCGAGCTCCTTGAACCTCTCATTCCTACCTGTAGATCCTGTCTAGAGCATCGGCACTCTTACGTCCGCAAAAATGCAGTTTTCGCCGTCTACTCCATCTATCGCGAATATGAACATCTCATCCCAGATGCCCCAGAGCTCATGCTCACCTTCCTCGCCGCGGAGACCGACTCGACTTGCAAGCGTAATGCGTTCGTGTTTTTGGCTCATTGCTCTATGCCGAAAGCCGTCGAGTATATTTCGAGCATTTACGACTCCATTCCTTCTCTAGACGAAACGTTGCAGATGAGTATTATTGAAGTGATACGTATGGATTGCAAAAATGAATCTGCCCAGCGTGTTTGTACATGCCCCTGTCTTTAATCCTTCTAATCTATATCTGAACTTTATAGGGCCGTTACATTCGGTGCATATTTGACCTTCTCAACGTTTCTTCTCACGCTGTTAAGTACGAGGCCGCAACAACGTTGACCGCACTTACACAAAACCCTGCAGCCATCAAAGGTATTGTTCCCTTGTATCTCATGCTGTTGTCTTTCTGACGTGACCTGTTAGCCGCTGCATCTTGCTACATTAACCTCATAATAAAGGAATCAGATAATAACGTTAAGCTCATCGTGTTAGATCGTCTTGACGCCCTTCGTTCAAGGCATGGCCATGTCATGGATGGCCTCATCATGGACGTGTTGCAGATCCTGTCGACGTAAGTGATAATCTTTGTATGGTTATTCCACTAATGCATCATCAGTGCCGACATGGAAGTTCGTCGGAAGGCCATCAGTGTGGTTCTCAGTATGACAACTAGTCGCAATGTTGAAGAAGTCGTTCTCTTCCTAAAGAAACAGCTTCCAAAGACCCAAGAAGCCGACTTTGACAAGGTAGGATCATTTGCCTAGCCACTTATCCACATATCCAATTGTATTTCTCAGGCTTCGGAGTATAGGCAACTCCTCATCCAGTCCATCCATGTAACAGCTATCAAGTTCTCCGAGGTTGCAGCCAGCGTTGTACATGCTCTGATGGAATTCCTCGGCGACACAAGTAACCCCTCTGCTCTCGACGTTGTTGCCTTTGTGCGTGAAGTTGTGGAGAAATTCCCCAACCTCAGAGCGACTATCTGCGAAAGATTGATACAAACCCTACCAGAAATCAAGTCTGGGAAGGTTTTCCGTGGAGTGCTATGGATTTTGGGCGAATACGTCGAGACAGCAGTCGACATCCAGGAGACAATGCAAGTTGTGAGGAAAGTACTGGGCGAGATCCCTATTCTCGCCTCAGAGCAACGACTGCTAGATGAAGCAGGCGGAGAGGATCACGAGACGGAGAAGGGAGAAAAGGCTGAAGTTATTGGCCGACCGAAAATATTGGCAGACGGAACATATGCTACAGAAACAGCATTCTCAACTACAGGCGCATCTCGTTTGGAAGCTGTTAAGTCTGCTGCTAAGCCTCCCTTGCGAAGTAAGCAATACTCGACTTGATTTTCGTGCTTGGCTAATGCTGCAAATAGCACTTATCCTAGGGGGTGATTTCTTTACCGGAGCAGTCTTGGCTGTGGCCCTTTGTAAACTTGCCCTTCGTTTCGACTATCTGAATAAAGATGCCCTTGCCTCCAACTCGTTACGCGCCGAGGTATGCTTTCTTAGTTATACTCTGAGCCTTTTGATTAACGTCTTTTAAGGCAATGCTGATAATGACTTCAATCATTCGTGTTGGCCAATCTAAGTTTGTCACAGTTCAAATCGATGAAGACTCCAACGAGCGTATAATGAATTGTATACAAACTCTCAGCGAGCTTCGGGCACAGCCCGTGGTCCACGAAGTCTTCCTCAACGATTCTAAAATTGCCTTCTCCAAGATGCTCACCGCTCAAGAGGTCTCTTTTCAATCTTACTCTAACGGAGGCGAACCCTGAACCTTTCTTTAGAAGCGAGCTGTTGAGAAGAAGGAAACAGAGGCGACGAAGGCGGCAGTTGTCCAAGTTGACGATCTGCTAACCTTCAGACAGTTCTCCAAGAAGACCACTGATGATGCCATTGATGTGAGCATGTCTCCGTATCTTAATTCATAAGTATTCACTCTGTCATACAGGATGATGAGGATGTCGGTCGTGCTACAGGCTCGGGCGAAATACAAGACGACTTCATTTCGAATCTTAGCCGAATTGCTCAGCTTACTGGTAACGTCCTTAACGTTTTGGACAACTGGCTGTTAATGCATCTTGCCAGGATTCTCCGATCCAATATACGCTGAAGCATATGTCAAAATGCACGGCTTTGATATCATGCTTGGTGAGCGTTTACCATATTGTGTACCGCAATGCACTAATTTGTTTTGGTGCAAATAAGATGTGCTTCTAGTTAATCAGACACCGAACACACTGCAGAACCTTTGCCTGGATTTTGCTACTCTGGGTGATCTCAAAATCGTCGAAAGGCCGTCAGTTTTCACTATTGGCCCACATGGATTCCAGAGTATCAAAGCTACTATAAAGGTTTATTCTCCTTATCATTCTCGAGAATGAACTTCACAGTAGTCACCAGGTGTCATCGACGGAGACCGGTGTTATTTTCGGAAGTATACTTTGGGAAGGCCACAATATGTCAGAGGCCTGTGTCATTCTCAACGACATCCATATCGATATCATGGACTATATCAAACCTGCTTACTGCAGTGAGGCACAGGTAAGCCATTGCAGCTTTCAGATTAAGCTAGTACTCAGTTCATCCGCAGTTCCGCAGTATGTGGACCGAATTCGAATGGGAGAATCGGGTTAACGTCAACAATTCTATGTCGTATGTGTTGGGGAAAGTTCGTGTCGCTGGAGGACTCACGAACTCATTCTCTAGTGACCCGAGAGAGTATCTCAAGCATGTCATGAAAGCCACAAATATGTCGTGTTTGACGCCTGAAGGCGCCCTTTCAGGAGAATGTGATTTCCTGTCCGCAAATATGTATGCAAGAAGCCTGTTTGGTAAGTATCAATCCTGAAAGGGACGTGGTTGCATTGCTGATTCTCGGTCTATAGGCGAGGATGCGCTGGCCAATTTAAGCATTGAACGAACGGAGGCAGGTACCATTACAGGCCATGTAAGGATCCGTAGCAAGACGCAGGGTATAGCTCTCTCATTGGGTGATCGGATTACAATGGGTGAGTCTTGCTCGTCTTTGGGTACTCGTAACCTGCATTGACTGTATCAAGCACAAAAAGATAGTAAGCCTACATCGTTGTAGCTCCCGTTTTGTTTGGTCATAGAATAGTGTCAATCATGTTGCCCCTGGATGTAACGCACAGTATTTAACATCATACTGATTCTCTTGAGATCTAAGAGCCAGACTGCTTCGTAGCAAAGGTACCGGTCCGTGTTTTGTCTCATGATGTGCAGTGTCCCTTCTCGAGTCCCTTGGTCAGATACGATAATCTACTTCCATTGCCGAAAACTGGCTATTCAACAATTATTATACAATATTTTGATGTGTACTACAAATATGACACTGTTGCCTCGAAGCTAGCAATATATAGATGACGGAAATAAGTGAAATAAGCAAAGTGCATTATGGTTCATTCAGATTGTTAAGCAAGGTCGTCAAACATCTCTTCGTCACCATGTCTCCCTGAGAGAAATGGGATCAGCAAGTGTTCAGAAGAAGAATAGAAAGCCGACCTTGAGAAGGGTATTGAAGGTTTGATCCCTCAGAGGCTCTGGTAGACAAGCTCTCAAAGCCTCCCGTGCCCGTAAATTGTCGCTAAGGCGGAGGTAACACCGAACAACATGTTTGAGCAGTCGAACAGCCTGGGTCTCGACAAGTTGGCTGACCATGTTGCTAAGAACCGTTCCAACAGCATAGAAGCGCTCGTAGGTATGGCATATGTAGGTTAGGCCAGTTTCGTCGAGGAGGATCTTTTGGACGATAAAAATAGCCACTGTTTTCGACAGTTCGGAGCCAGTTTCCATGATGCGCAGGCAAAGAGGGATAATTTCGGTAGATAACAAAAAATGTATGACGGTGTTGTTGTCGTTTTGCTGATGAACATGAGATCACAATGGTTGCAAATGAACGGAAAAGGGCTCACCTTGACAAGTGCCCCAATAACACCAAGAGAAGTAAGCCGAAGATATTCGAATGGGCGCGTTTTGGAGGTGGTATTCAAGAATGGATATAGGAAAAGAGGTATATGCGCTATGCAAAGGAAAGCATTAGTCCGTGTCGCATCAAATAAAAATGCACGGACCATTCAAGAAGAGTTGACGTGTGTCCGTATGGGAGGCGACACATTGCAGCAAGGCAAGAGCATTGCAGACTCGGTTAGAGACATGAGCAGTGAGATTTGGTGGCGAAAGTAGTGGGTATACAGAGACAATTTCCTGCAGCAAGGCTGGCATGATACCTGAGGCGGGAAATTGGCGTAAGTTGAGTGTCCTAGCGAACAAGCAGCGCACCGAAGGAATGCCACAATACTAAGGCCAAGTCATCGTACTGCTCTCTCTTCTTGCTGAGCTCAAGCAACGCTCCTTCTCTCGTCATTGGGTCCATGAGCTCAATGACCAGAGCGTAGATTTTGCCGTCTTCATATGTGGAGAGGTGAGCGGGGATGCTGCTGAGAGTGCTCGCATTGGGAAGATAGGGCGCAACGGACTGGTGAGGAACGGGATGAGCGATATTCGCTGGCGGAGGGGTCTCGGCGGCGTACGAAGGGCGGGAGTAGTACGCCATCATCGTAGGAGACAACCAGGAACCCTGTCACAATGTCACAGTCTGTAACCTGCTTGTCTTCCTCGACCATGCGTCGCCATCCGTTCCTCTCGCTCTGCTTTCTTTCGCTCTCCTTTGTTCTCGCCAATGCTCTCCATTTCTATCTCGATGCCAACGAAAAGCGCTGTTTCATTGAAGAGCTGCCAACGGACACCGTCGTCGAGGGTAACGTGTTTTCTTCATTCTCGTCGTTGGTTTCTCACTGCTTTCCAGGTCATTACCGTGCCCTCGAATGGTCAGAGCCCCAGCAGACATACATATCTGACGACAAACTTGGAATACACGTTGATGTCGATGTACTCATCTCAAGTTATTATATACCGAACACGTATTCATCCTCTTTATTTAGGAAGTAGAAAGCGGTGAATCCGTTGTCAGAACAAAAGGCCCATCCGAAGGTCGCTTCACATTCACGTCTCACGATGCCGGAGACCATTCGATTTGTCTCTCGACCAACTACACATCCTGGTTCTCCAGTACCCACATTCGCCTTTACCTTGACATCGTCGTCGGCAATACTAAGGGCAACATAGAGCAAGATAGATCGCATGTCTCCGAGCTTGCAGCAAAAGTTCGTGACTTGAACCAAAAACTGGAGGATATCCGACGGGAGCAGCAGTATCAGCGGGAGCGGGAGGCGGATTACAGAAATCTTAGCGAGGCGACCAATGCGCGGGCCGTATGGTACAGTGTGGCTCAGATCATGGTCTTAATTCTTACTTGTGCATGGCAGCTGCGACATCTCAAGGTGGGCGTTCTGCGTCTCATACTGGTCTCCCTTCATTCTGATGTCAAATTTCTGCAGCATTTCTTCGAAGACAGACAAATGCGGTAGCATTGTTTATAATAAGGATAGATATCGTTTTAATTTCCATTCTATCCTGTGGAACTATGAAGAACACTCTAGCTTGAGTAAGATTTTCTTTCCGTAGCTCTGCGCTGTCTTGAAAATGTTCCTGATTCTCATGGTCGCTTCTTCATCAGATTCATAAGCGGGAACGGTTACTATTTCATGCTCAGGCTCCTTGAGCTATGCTTTTTTTTGAATATCTGATGCCAGACAATGATGGCTCGCACATACCTTGCCTTGAAGCGTCAAGTCAACTAACTTGCGCATTAAATTTTCGCGATCTAGATGACTCCGTCGTTGATACCAGCCGTGTTGCCAGAAACCGTGGGCTGTGAGATTCTTGAAAATGAACAGAGATGTCGGGAATGACAGTGGTTGCTTCGACATTGCGCCATAGGATACCAAATGGGCATCGTTGCCCAAGAGTTTTGTCATTTGCGTCGTCTCAGGGCCGCCTGAGAGAAACATTGAATGACTGATCAAGCAGGTAAATCTTGATACACACCAACACAGTTGAGTCCCAAGCGGATTTCCTGCAGTGTTGCGTTGAAAACTAGGTCAGACATTAACAGTAGACACGTACCATGTTTCCAGTCAGGATTGAGATCTTTTTACGGAACTCTCGGTCTTTGAGGTCGTCATAGGTGAACACCTTGTTTGCTCCCAAGGCTTCCAGTCTCTGTACTAGATCGACAATGTCATCTCTGAGGCTTTGTCAGATTGACAACCAAGAGGTAGCATGAAACATACCGGTTACGGACAAAGTTGATTGTTTTCAATCCTTGAGCAGCCGCTATTTGAATGGCTGCTTGACCTACCTACGTCAAGATATGAGCACGAAAAGCAGCACGAAAAGTGGTACTGACAGCACTATTAGCGCCATTCTGGATGACCCAGTCGCCAGGTTTGAGACCAACGAACTCATTAAGCATATTGTATGCTGTAGGAGGGTTGACCTGGGAGAGATTAGAAGGAACCAAAGGAACCAGAACCTTGATAACTCGCGCACTGTCATAGTAGCCCCATGGACTTCACTGAGTCCTTCAGGGTTGGGTATCTTGACGATCTCTTCAGCCGAAATGTTCTTTACTGCAGTCCAGGTGCCAGCCTGAGCCTTTGTCAAAATGACCCAATCTCTGGGTTTCACAGAGTCGACGCCTTCGCCGATTGCTGTTACAATGGCCAGCCCTTCATTTCCTCCGATGTATACATCTTCGGACCATATTCCCTGCACGGGCTGGGGCTTTGCGGGGTAGACGCCCTCGACGACATTGATATCAGCAGGGTTGATTGGTGAGAGCAGGAACTTGACATTGACGGTGGATGGCCTCGGGGGATCCAGCTTGGGAAAAGTCATAGCGCTGAGGACCTCCGCTGGATTCCCGTTCTGAGTATACACGACAGCACGGTTTGACCTTGACCTGGACGTGGAAAATGACCGTGTCCATCGTGCTCGGAAGACGGCGTTCATCGCGGTATACATCGAAGAACGACATCACCCGGCCCGGTTGGCTGATATGTTTGTCTGTGCTTGACCTGACCACTTTGCAGCCACTACTACGGATACACTTCTGTCTTGCCATCTACTATCATGTCCAACCTAGCGCCCATTATATGTGATAATGGGACAGGGTACTCGAAAATAGGGTGAATGTGTTACCTCTCTGTATTCATGGGTTGCTTACAATAATCTGGATGCAAGGTTTGCCGGAAACTCTGATCCTTCCTTGTGAGTACCATGCGGCATCTATTTACACTGCTGAGACGCGCAACTCTGCAGTGTATTCCCGACTGCGATTGCTACTCGTGGTACTGCTGCTCAATCGTCTCGTGCACCAGCTGTTCCGTCTAAACCCGGCCATCTTGCATCGAAGCGTGGTGTTGAAGATCTCGACTTCTTCATCGGCGACGAAGCCCTAGCAAATGCAAAGACGCCTGGATATAGTGTCCATTATCCTATTCGTCACGGCATGATAGACAACTGGGACTACATGGAGCGTTACTGGGAGCAGACCATCTTCAAATATCTCAGGGCCGAGCCAGAAGATCACCATTTCCTTCTAGTGAGTCACTACAGTTAGACATCCGCGTCCTAGTAGATGCTTAAAACCAGAGATAGACTGAACCTCCGCTCAATGCTCCAGAAAATCGCGAACAAACTGCCGAAATCTTCTTTGAATCATTCAATATCAAGGGTTTGTATATAGCTGTGCAGGCTGTGCTCGCCCTCGCCGCGTCCTGGACGTCCAACCGGGTCACAGATCGTACTCTTACTGGTACCGTCATTGATTCTGGAGATGGCGTTACTCACGTTATTCCTTGTGCCGAAGGATATGTCATCGGAAGTGCTATCAAGCATATCCCTATTGCAGGAAGGGACATCTCACAGTTCGTGTTGAATCTCCTTCGGGAGCGGGGAGAGATGGCTACTGTCCCTCCGGAGGATCAGCTCAAGGTCGCGGGGAAGGTGAAAGAGTCGTACAGTTACGTGTGCCAGGATATCGTCAAGGAATTCCGAAAATACGACGCGGAGCCATACAAGTATTTTGAGAGGTATGATGGTGAACATAGTGTCACTGGAAGGGTATGTAATGTATGTGCTATTGCTTACACCCTCTGACTCTACAGTATAGAAATATGGCATCGACGTCGGTTACGAACGTTTCCTTGCGCCCGAAATCTTCTTCAACCCTGAAATATTCTCTTCGGACTTTTTGACCCCCTTACCGGAGATCGTCGACGATGTCATCCAGCAATCTCCCATCGACGTCCGTCGAGGTTTATACAAGGTCAGATTCATAGCGTGTGTCGCAGTGCTAGATCACAAACGCCGACCAGAATATCGTACTTTCCGGTGGATCGACGATGTTCCAGCACTTTGGAAATCGTTTGAAGCGTGATCTGAAGCTACTCGTTGATCGACGCTTGGATGAGAGTGTCTTAGCTAGCGGGAGCGTTTTAAAGGTGCGCATAGCCTTTATGTTGCAGATGATTCTTATTTGGCGTAGTCTTCCGGTGTGGAAGTCGATGTTATCTCTCATAAACGACAAAGGTGTGTATTAGGACCTCTCTAGCTCTAGATTCGGTTTTGACATTGGTGCGCTAGGTATGCTGTATGGTTTGGCGGCTCTTTATTGGCATCTCTGGTACGATATCCACTCTTGAAACCACCGACGTACTAATGCTTGTCTGTAGCCGGAGTTCTACACCTCTTGTCACACGAAAGCACAGTATGATGAGATTGGACCAAGTATTTGCAGGAGATACCAGATTTTTGGAACAGCTACATGATAGAATATTGTTTGTGCTTGGTGAATAATGGATACTGATTGAGAAAATTTCTGAAAACTCAAGAGTACTGTCACGCGACTCAACACGTGACAAAATTACTTTTTTCTCTCCTCCACAACCGACTCCAAAAAAATCGGCTCGTCGACGACGTTTCCGACGACGCGCTTGAATGTCTCTTTGTCCGCGACGTTGTACAAACCCTTCTTCCTTCTATGCGCGGCAGTCAGGTGGCAATGTGTCTGGACGGAGACTGTACAGCCCGGCAGCGGCAATGCTGAGAAAACCGACTTCTCATGAGACAAACGCGCCTCGGAGGGAAGTGTATGTTGATGACGCTGACGAGGGTGACTACAGTATTCCTCACACAGCTAGCCAACAAAAACTCTCCACGTCCCAGAAACAACCACAAAAGCCTAGACGTCGGCCAGCGCCAACCTCGCCCAAAAATCCGTTCAGCTCTCATCTTGATTCTCTCTTTCCTGGTCTTGCATTCCCTCCTGAGCTGGCGCAGCGGATACTTACACATTCGAGCCATCCTGCTGCTGCGCAAGGACACAATAGTGGGCTCAGTTTCATCGGTGCGTCTGATTTTATTTTGTAGAAATGCTCATGTTATTCACTGGACGGACAGGTCGACGTACACTCGAGACATATCTTCTTCTTCTTCTCAGTGTTTCGCCTGAGCTACAGCCATCGGATGACTTGGAGGTGATCGTCGCACGGACGTTGAATAGCTATTTGTTGGGGGAGCACGTCGGGAGGGAATGGAGGGTCGGGAGTATTATGCGATGGGTTCCTGCTGTGCCAAAATTTGGATCTGTAGAAGGGCCAAGCTCCAGTCTTGGTCTCTGGAAGGTGCAGGGGGACACCGTCAGTGCCGTGGTTGGTGGGGTTTTCAGGCAGTTTGTGCGTCAGACTTTGGTTTTTATTAGTTATGGGCTGATATGAAGGTAGGGCGCATCAACGGCACATCGTGTTTTCCATACGCGACTGCTACCTCATCTGCTGATTGACGAGCAGGTGGGGCTGCCAATGCGGTTTCACGGTGACGCTAAGGCAGCGTGTAATCGGATGGGCGGGATGCAGGGGCCACTGGCCGCTGATCGGCTGAGCGATAGAGTTGTCGCTGAAGAGTTTAGTGGTCTAGAAGCAGTGACAGAGGGTCAGACGGCTAAGCTAACGTGAGCTTTGATTTTTACCCAGGTTATCTTCCTTCACTGACCTTGCTGTGTAGAAGCTAAACGAAGGGATATAACTAACCTAATATATTTAATTCGCATCTTGCCATGACGCTTGAGACATATTTCGACGTTCTGAAGTCCTAAGGTTTGTCCACCGAGTCCTCTTCTGACCTAGGGAAGCCGGGAGTAAAATCAGAGTGGTCTTCTTTCTGCATCCATACAAAGTCTATTAGTCTGATGTCGACGTTGGAGACTCTGAATGTTGGCTCCCTTACCTCTCGGCTCGGGAAGGTGAGGTCAATCCAATACTAGTACGAGGGGCTTTGCCCGTTTGTGCCGATTCCATGCTCTTGTCGGCGGTCTTACATGCACGAGGTCAGACCGCCATGAATCGATTCCAGAGCATCTTGGAGCATGTTTGCGAAAACCATAGGTTTTCTTGCCTGGGATTCCTTAACTGATGATGAATTTGTAGTTTTATGCGGAAATAAGAAGTGCTGCCGAGCCTGGATGGAGATTTTTTCATATGTACACCGAAAATGATGGAAGACTGCCGACTTTGCAGTGTGGGAATCGATGGTAATGCGGACACCGCTGCAATCGCATCCCTGGAGGTAACGCTTTCGGACGTCATGATGTTTCGCAACTATCATGTACGTGAGGAAACAACAGTGTACAATGTTCAACAGAGAAGTAGTAGGTGGACAGTGGGAATGCAGACATGTTTATTATTACGATTTCATTGAGGTATGGGCAGTCTGTGTGTCTGGATGAAAGGTCTGATGTCTGGCTCAGATCCTAGATTTAGTTAGCGTCTATCTTGAAAGAGACGGACATCTCGTCTTTGTACATGAATGTGGGCCATTGTTCGACGAATGATCAAGTTCGTGTATCAACGATAACAATAGTGATACGCTCAGGACGACATTGAATGGGGCCGAGTGAACCGGGAGAGTCACGATAAGAAGATCTGGTCAGGGTACGATAATCAGGGCTCGGGAAAAGGCAGGGTCGACGCGAAGGGAGGAGAGACAGGTGAAGAGGATTGTTTTCTGTAAGATTTCGTGTGAATCTCACTTTTTATGACTGTGCGGCTAGGAGGATAACGTACGAACCGAGGCCTTGGACTCTTGACGTAGCCTAGACTGTCGGTTGAGCACTTGCCGGGTTCACGGGGCAAGGCCGCCATCAGTAGAATGCTCCTTTCAGCACAATGAAACAGATGGAAGAGCCGGTCCCAATGCGAATCGTCCTCTGAGTCGGACTTGAGGGTTATACAGGTATCGAGACCTATAGACATTTTCTTCACTATGCAAAGACCGTTTTAAGGCGACGATACAGGTTCGTTAGATCGCTGTAGGGAGTAGGATGGGAGACGCGATTTGAGCCGGCGGCGGATAGAAAATGAAATTGGTCTCCAGAAAGGGCTTAGTGGATGGAAAAACATGCAACGCCCCCCTTTGCATGATGATTGCACGGTCCACCGTAATAACGGAGAAGAATGCGGTGCGAATCATCAGGTGGGCCAGAGTTGGGCAACCTGTTGCAACCTGAATGAACTAGGAGACCCTGCTGGATGATCCAACAGCGACGCTTATCATGACTCGGTGATTCGGAAGAAGGGCGGATTACGTTTTTCTGTTGTGCCTGGAGAAGCCGTAGAAATAAAAACCAAATAAAAGAGTCTACTGGCGGCGCCTGTCGAGTGTGCTCGTCGATGGGGATAGATGAGGTATATCCAGAATATTCGGTAGCGGATACGGGCCCGAAAGCGACGGAGCAGCAGCTAGGTGCGTCCTTCAGTTATTGATGACAATAATTTCTATTTGTATTTCAGAGAAAACAAATTGTGATTTACGTACAGCAACATAAACGCGTCTTTTCAACCCCCCAACTTCATCCTGACTCCCTTCCCCCAGCTTGCAGGGCCTCCGTGATGCCTAGAGCAGAGTCCACCAAGATCCCCAGGGCTGACTCCCAGCCATACCAGTCGCCCTCACCGTCACCAACATTGACTGCCCCTACCCTGTCCCCTTCCAGGAAGCGGCATGTTTGTGCGACATGCGACCGTGCCTTCACGACCAGCGGTCATTTGGCACGACACAATCGCGTCCATACGGGGGAGAGGAACCACAAGTGTCCGTTTCCGGGATGCGAGACGAGGTGCTCGAGGCAGGATAACTTGCAACAGCAGTCAGTATCCACATGTTTCTTTTTGATAACTAAATGCTCAACAACAAATCAAGTTATCGCATTCACCTCGCACCCGGTTCTCGTCGCAATAATCGTGCCGGTTTGTCCCGCACATCCACGTCCAGCTCAAAACGCGCCCCC
>NW_025064901.1:485854-564879 GCF_019112545.1 Guyanagaster necrorhizus
TGACTCCCCCCCACCTCTCACTCAAGCCACCCTCCCCGCAACTGCGACCCTCCGCTCCTCGTCTCCCGACCTCCAATACAACCTCCCTAATTCCTATTCATTCCGTTCTTCTTCTTACCACGAATATCCACAGACATACACCATCCCCGCCTCCTCCCGCCATTCCATCTCCCACATCTCTCCCCCGTCCCCAGACAGCGTCAGCTCCGGTCCATCTACCCCCGCGGCCCCCTACGTATACGATAACGAGTATCGTAATGGCTACGAGAGTCCTCCTCCCGTTCTCGCCCCCATCAACGTGACAAGGACCGGTCGTGAGTTGGGCTCTGCCATCGCTCTGAACGATAGCAGTATCGGTGTCGAGAGACATTACATCCATGAGCCCCAGCCATATTACCAACAAGCTCAGGAGGATCAGTCAGAGGTCAGCCTTGGTCATGGCGCCTGGAAAGGAAACCTCAAGGGAGGTTTGGTCCAATAGACGACGATGTCTTTATAAATGTACTAACTTATTTTCTTTTCTTCTTGTCGCATTCACTATCTTTTCGTGATACCATTATGCGTCTCTGCAGAGCTGTAATTTTACTGTTACTGTATATAGTTATCATCCACCATGCTTTTCACTGTCTGCCTCACTCAAGTAGTACTACTATCAATTGACCTAGGTTCGGAGCAGGCCCGCTTTGTACCATGCCGCAACCTTGTATGCAGACCTTGCTGCAAAGTCATACTGGCTGGTCAAACTCATAACTTCTGCTTTGATATCTATCTATCTATATCTATATAATAATAGAGGTCGACAATGATGACATAAGATAGCGGACTCTGACTTTTCGGCCATTGCCATAACCCGGCAAATTCCAGCTGAGTTTGAACTTCGCCATGCTGCTAATGATGCAGCTTCAAGCCTGAACTCTTTCTTTTTTACCCTCTGCTCTGATCCACTCCCCCCTCACAGTGCATCAGCTCAGGCAATAATTATGGCCCTTTTACATATAATAAGAATTTTTAGAATCTCTCACAGTACTGTCTATAAATCTTTGATTGAAGCTCTTTGTTTCTAATTTTTAATTTTCTCTACAGTTGTCTCTGTCTTTTTCTTGCAGCATATTGCTACCCATTCCACCTCTCCATACCCTGTGATGTGTATACCATTTCTATTTTTTAAAAATCAATGCTCCCCACTTTCTTTTAATAGATCTCTATCTACTCCTATTAGAGAGACTGATCATTTTGATTTTTCAGCTCTAATTACACTAGAGTAGAATTGTCATGTAGAATAGGAGCAGGATCATATTCAGCATCTTCAGATGACTTCTCCCTCTAATCATCATAGTTGATTATCACATTCTGATTCTGATCCTAATATTGGATTTCCATGCTTTAATATATCATCTGCAACTCATATTTCATCTCAGTTAGACTATCCACATGAACGTTTCATGCCTGTAGCACCAGCTCTTCCTGTCTTTCCATCAGAGGTAGACATTATAAACAATTATGTTGTTATGATTTTTCCTATTTTCTTTTCTTTTTTCCTTCAAGAATGATCTCTATCTTTGCTTAGTCAGGGTGCTTAGACCAGCACTTAGGACCATGGGAATGCTTAGCTTAGCAACCCAGTCAGTCACCCTCCTATCACATTGCTGTGCGCTGTGAAGGGAGAGACAATACCTCTTTTGTCTCCAACTTGCAGTGCAATGACCACAGCACAACAGCAAGACAACAGCTTTTGTGGAGAGCCTGGCAATAGCAGGGGTAACAGCTCTATGACAGACAATATCTTTTGTGAACATTTATTTATAGCATGATAACAGAACAGTATATAAGTAGTATAGCTCTCACTGTAATACCCCAGCTTTAAGCTAAAGTTTATTTTTCACCATCCTATCTTAAGTGACTTGCAATGCCTTGACCACACACCTCTGTTAACACATCAGTGAACTCAGTTGGACATACCTGAAGTGTGAGATACTGAACTGTTTATCATATGTTAATAGTCACATGGAGTTTGGGCTTAACAATTAGCTCGAAGCTTCTTGCTTCCCTTTCTCAGGCCCAACTGTGCTGAGAAACTGAATGCCCCCTGCCTTAAATCCATCCAACCCGAACTTTACTCATGAGTTCTTCAAACTCTTGGCTTCTATCATTGGAACCTTGATTGGTTTATTGGTGATCATACAGCTGTGCCATGAATGCCAATCTATTATCGCCTGGGCCATCTGACACTACCAAGAATTCCAGCGCATCTGCACAATCTTCTGAAATGTCACACCAGACCTCCCCCTCCATGACATCCCTGCCTCTGTCCAAAACTCTGTCCGACACCCTGAAGAAACAGAAGACGAGCCTGGGTGCTTGACTGAAGAGCATTCTAGGGAAGAGGAGGAGCAGCAGTGGCAATATGAGTACTCCCCAAGACCCCCATCAGCAATTGTCTGAGACCTTGGAAACCCTTGAGCTACAGGGTTTCAATGACCCTGACCCAACACCCCCATCCCCTCCCCTGAGCGCAGCATCACTGCATCAAGAACCACCATCGCCCAGTCTGAAATTGGGCACCAGGCTAGAGACTCCTTGGATGCCATTCAGATGGCTCTAAGCACCAGAAGTACCAACAGATGTCAACTCTGAGATGCCTCATCAACAAGAAACAGTGGAAGGGGAATAAGGGTCAGTAGTTCTGACCTCTTCTTTGATGACACCAACAGAGATGAGGTCCGATACTGGCAAGCAGCATCAAGAGTGGCCAGTAGACTGGAACAAGAGCAAGGAGGAGTCTCATGCCTACCAAGGTATGATGCAGTGGTACTAAACCCAATATGGCCAACCCTCTGATCCCTCACCCAGTTCCTTGAAGGACAGACTTGGACTAACCGCCAGACCAGCCAGCAGTACATTCTGGACTGACTCCCTAATACCCCAGTCAGCACTGCTGACTCTGTTAAGCCCAAATTTCATGTGACTAGAAACATGTGATAAGCTAACAGAACCTCGCACTTTGGGTTATACTGTTAGGGTTCACTTGTGTGTGACTAGTATTGTGTTGTCAAGGCATGGCAGTTTGCTTGAGATAAGATGGTGAAGTAAAACTTTAGTTTGAGACTGGGGTATTACAGCGAGAACTAAGCTACTTAAATACTGTTCTGTTATTATGTTATAAATAACTGTTCACAAAAGATATTGTCTGCTGTAGAGCTATTTCCCCTACCATTGCCAGGCTCTCCACAAAAGCTATTGTCTTGCTGCGGAGCTGTAGTCATGCACTGCAATTTGAGGACAAAACGAGTATTGTCTCTCTCTTCACAGCACACAGCAGTGCAATAGGAGAAGGACCGACTGGGTTGCTGAGCTAAGTGTTCTCACAGTCCTAAGCGCTGGCCTAAGCGCCTTGACTAAGCAAAGATAGGGGTCATTTCTGAGGAAAAAGAGAAGAAAATAGAAGAAAAATAGGAAAAAATCATAACAGACTCTCTATTCTGGGAACCAGCCACTTCCACCAGTGAGCCTGACCCTTGGACTAGACCAATTGCCAGAGTTGTCCATGCCGACGACTACCACCATGGGGAGTCGGCACTCCTCAATGATGACCACTTATTATCATATGGGACAGACACCATCGCTGAAACTGATGATATCCTCATCCAGGAAAATAGGATACCATCAGACTGAGAAACAATCAGGGGTGACGACAAGCATATTGACCCCATCAGAGATCTCAAAAGGGTCCTCGACAGGCTGATTGCCAACCTCTTTCTTCGCCTCTGGTTCTATAGAAACTTCCACCGGTATCACAGAGCAGTGGCACCACCAGCAGAAGGAGAAGAGGAGCAGCCTGACTGGGAGCCTACTCCTCGATCCGGACCCGAGGATGCTGAGTCAAGTACTCAGCCTGGACCTACTCACCCTGGAAACCTTTGGCCAGCAAGGCAGTTCTCTTTTTGAGGGGACCATCAGCAAGAGGGCTAAAGGAGATGACAAGGCTGAGGAGGAGGACCAAGGCAGCTGGACAGGGGACCCCATCCTTGAATGGGGGAGTATCATCAGCATGACCATGCACCAGGAACAAGAGAAGAAACAACAAGAACAAGAGGTATGGGAGGAAGACTTTATTCAGCTATATCAAGAGCAGGTAGCCAAATTATAGAGGGATGATCACTGGCTATGATTATCTCTAGGGCACAGATATACCGCCGCTGACCATGTCGAGCGAGAGAAGATTTTACAGTATGCTATGACTGAGCACGCCATTTTTAATTTTAATCAGTGCTATTTACATTATCAGATGATGGTGATGCCACCATATCGACCGAGGTTCAGCAAACAAGAGGCACCAATGCCGTGGATCCCAAGTGTGATGCCGCCCAAAACAGCAAATACAGCATCCTCAATTTGAACAGCAACATCAAGATACTCGCTCACCACATCGGCTGTCTGCAGCACAGCATCTCGGCTAACCTGGTCTTATAGACAGCCAAGAACTTATCACCCAAATCCCTGGACCAGCACAGGAAGCCAACTATTAGGAGGATAGCCACTGCCCAATAAAGCAACCAGATCAGTCCCTATTGATTTGAAGATGGATGACCCTAAAGCAACAGCACAAGAGTGGACCATCAAAGATGGGCGAATCATCAAAAAAGAAGGACCGCTGATACCAAGAAGTCCTGTCACCAATGATAGATCTTTATATTTCTTTCCGGGGCCCCCAATAGATTGGGCTGATCCCCCCAGGGGGAAACCTCTGAATCCGATGTCACCTCTTGATCCAAAGGTATATATATTAAATGTCAGACCAATGCTGGGATGGGAGCCCCTTCCTTTTAAAGAGGCTTCAGATGATATTGACCGCTTCCTCATAGACTGTGACCAATATTTCCAAGTTTTTGTCTCATACTTCCTCCATGACATGTACAAGGTAAACTATGCCATGACCTACTTTGAAGACAAAGCAAAGGTATGATGGGTACTGCTGGCCCCCAACTTTTGGTTGACTACCCGACAGCATCACTGGTATTCTTTCTGGGCAGTACTAAAGCAGATGATCCATGATAAGTTCATAGACCCTGCAGTATGTGAAGTCCACAGGTCGAAGATGAAAGAATACAAGATGGGTGATAAGGCAGCACTGGACTACTTCGACAAACTGGAGTGACTCAGAAAACTTGCTGGGATTCAGAAGGATGTCGCTGACTCAGAGTGAATGGTTGAGTATATGAAGCGGGGAGTGCCGTCTCATTACCTCAAGACTATTTCAGATCTCAGCCATAGTGTGCCAATTGGCTATGATGATTGGAAGGCATGAATTATTCTAATGTGGCAGAAGCAACAACGACAGAAGGCAGAAGCAACAAACCTGTGGGACCAGCATAGGTACCAGAGACAGAGCTTGAAGCTCTCAACCTCTCATGCGATCACATCCACCAGGCCTGGCGGCTCAGCCTCAACTTCCCAGAATGATGGAAAGCAAACTGGTAAGGGCCCAAGTACCAGAATGAGTAAGCACATTGATGTGGATCGCCTCAAGAAGGAGGGAAAATGCTTCAATTGCAGCCGACCAGACTATATGGTGCAGAACTGCTTGAAGAAAAAGAACAAACGCATATGGGAGGATATCAGGGCACAGATTGCCGAATTGATAAAGAAGGTACAAGACCTCGGGGATGACAACAAACCTGAGAAGGAAAAAGATGGGGCCGAGCAGTAAGCGATTCTACTGCCTCAGCCAAGGACAAGAATAATGGGTCACATTCTGCTGGACAGACTGACATTTTACCTTCTATAGTATCACTCCCTATGCCTAAATTATGTGTGCATTCGAATATATCTGACTCTATTGCTCAGAACTCAGAATCGCCTAAAGAACCAACTTCAACAACTCAAGTGCCGATGAAGGGCCAAAGAGGGGCAGAGAGCCCCAAAGGTGTGTCCTTGTCGAAAGTTCATCAAACTAAAAATATAAAACAGACTCAACTGTCCTCAGGCCGAACAAGGGGAGAGACCCCCACAGATTGGCTAAAACCATTCGATACTGAATGGACCTGGCAAGCCATCAAAGATGCCAAGAACGAAGCAGCGGTGAAAGCCATACTCAAAAATTGAGTTCATAAGACCTGAGTCGAGGAGGTAGTCAACAACATGATCACAGGGATGCGAGTTGCAGAACGATGTCGAGCACTGGAATGGCTTAATGAACTACATGGACCATAGAAGTTCATTCATCAAGCCAAATCCCCAGGGAAGGATTTACTAGCCAAAGCACAGATTGAGACATTAATGTCCTAATCAACCCATGCAGTCACCACTCTGATCGATAGCAGCTGCACGGGAAGTAGCATCAACTGAGCTTTCGTCAACAAGCATCAATTGCCCACTCGGGCAACAGCAGCACCTATCCCAGTCTATAATGCAGATAGAACAAAAAACCAAGCTGAATCAATTACTGAATACGTCGAGCTTAGGCTTACTATCAGCAATCATTTGGAATGCATTGACTTAGCAGTAACAGATCTAGGAACAAAAGACATTCCTTGGTTATGACTGGCTGATCAGACATAATCTGCTGATCAATTGGAAGACTGGATGCATCATTTTTGCTCGATGCCAATGCCAGAAGATTCTATTTGAACTACTAGATGAGGATCCCAAGGACCGATGGGATGAAGAAATAGATGGAGAAACTATTCTCGCCATCGACCTACAAAGGGCTATTAGCATTCAAGCAATATATCATGCTAATGATCTAGCAGCAAAGGCCAATGCCGAAAAAGGGGAGAAAACATTCGAAGAAATAGTACTTGAATGGGCACATGACTATCGGGATTTATTTGAGAAACAAAGTTTTGATGAATTACCTGATCTAAAACCCTGGGACCATCCCATCGAACTAATCCCTAATGCTAATGCCAACCTGGATTGCAAATGCTATCCACTAGGCAACAACGAACAAAAAGAACTCAACAACTTTCTTAAAGAGAACTTATCTAGTGGAAGGATCCAACTATCAAAATCACCGATGGCATTCCCTTTCTTTTTCGTCAAAAAGAAGGATGAAAAACTCCGACCGGTACAAGATTACTGGAAGCTTAATGAGATGACGATCAAGAACTGTTATCCACTTCCATTGATCACAGAATTGATAGACAAACTCCAGGAAGCTAAATATTACACCAAACTTGATGTCCAGTGAGGATACAACAACATACAAATCAAAGAGGGCGATGAGTGAAAAGCCGCTTTTCAAACTAACTAGAGGTTGTTTGAACCAATGGTTATGTTCTTTGGACTAACTAACTCACTGGCCACCTTTCAATGGATGATGAATGACATCTTCAAAGATCTCATTGCCACAGGAAAGGTCATGATCTATTTGGATGACATCCTCATCATGTCCAAAACCAAAGAAGAGCACCGAAGGATAGTACGACAGGTTCTATCTTTAATGAGAAAGCATCGACTCTTCCTCAAGGCTGAAAAATGCGAATTCGAGGTATTAGAAACTGAATACCTTGGAGTCATTATCAGCAAAGGAAGTATCAGGATGGACCCTATCAAAGTTGCAGGAGTAACTGAATGGCTGGAACCAACAAAAAAGAAGGAACTACAATCATTTCTCAGATTCACCAACTTCTATTGACGATTTATCCAAGATTACAGCAAAATCATTCGACCAATGATGCAATTAACAGGAAATTCCTCATGGAGCCAGAGAATTTTTCAACGGGAAGCATTTAATGACCTTAAACACTGATTAGCCAAAGATGTCATCTTAGCAATACCCAGCCAAGATGGGAAATTCCAGGTGGAAGCCAATGCCAGTGAAGGTGCGATTGGAGCCATATTCTCACAGGAACAAGATGGCAAATAGCGACTCATCGCCTTCATGTCAAAAGTGCTCACAATGACTGAATGCAATTATGAAATCTATGACAAAGAACTCCTCGCCATAATGCTCGCCCTTGCTGAATGGTAGCATTACCTCATTGGAACCAGTCACACCTTTGAGATCTGGACAGATCATCAGAACCTTTGATATTTCTGACAGCCCCAGAAGCTTAATCGCAGACAAGCCAGATAGGTCATGGAACTATCGGAGTATGAGTACATACTCTATCACAAAGCTGGAGTAGCAAACAAGAAGGCCAACTTCCTCAGCCACAGAGCAGATCATAACCAAGGAGGAGACGACAACAAAGAGGTTATATTATTATGACCTGAACACTTCTGAGCAATGATCATGCTGATGGAAAAAGAGATGCATGAATGCATCAAGAGTGCCACTCGGGATCCACACAAGTGGGATCAAAGAATAGCCCCATCACTCAACTATGAGCATGGACTAAAGAAAGAAGAGGGATTGATCTATTATAATCAACAAATCTACATCTCAAGGGATCAAAGACTGTGGAGTGACATCATCACCATATGTCATGACCACATGACTGCTGGACACCTCGGGATCACTAAAACCAAAGAATTAGTCTTGAGAGAATATTGGTGGCCAAAAATAAACTATGACATCACCCAATATGTTAAATCTTGCAAGGTTTGCCAGTGAGACAAGACTTCAACACAACCCAGGGCAGCCCCACTCCATCCGAATGAGGTCCCTTTATTGCCATGGACTCACATCTTGATAGACATGATAACTGAACTTCCCAAAAGTGATGGCTATGATGCTATCATCATTATAGTCAATCGCTTCTCGAAGGTGATCATTCCAATTGCCTGCTCTACAGAACTAACATCTGAAGGATGGGCAAAGATACTATGGGATGAGGTTTATGCAAAGTATGGCATGCCTCAAGTAGTAATTTCAGATAGAGGACCACAATTCATCTCCAAGTTTTTAGACGATTTGTACTGACTTCTCAAAATCAAGAGGAATGCCTCGATGGCATATCACCCTCAAACAGATGGCCAAACGGAATGGGCCAACCAGGAAATTGAAAAGTACTTGTGACTTTTTATCAGTTATTGACAGGATGACTGGATGGAATGGCTAGCACTAGCAGCATTCCAACACAACAACAGAATCCACTCAGCAACAGGCAAAACACCATTCTTTGTGAACTATGGATGAAACCCACCAGTTGCGCAAATAGGATGGGTTCACATAACAACCTCAGCATCAATAGATTTTGCACAATCAATGACAAAAATCCATGAAGAGACAAAGACAGCGCTCGAGAAGGCTGCTTCAACAATGAAGAAGCAGTATGACAAACACTGATGAGTATCTCATGAATATTCAACCAACGATAAGGTTTGGTTGGATACTACAAACCTTCACCTACCAAGACTAAAACAGAAACTCGCAGACAAATAAATGGGTCCATTCAAAGTCATCGCCAAAATTGGCAAATCCGCATATAAATTGCAACTTCCAGCAACCTGGAGAATCTATAATGTTTTCAATGAAACATTATTAACTCCATACATGACGCCAGCCTTTCCAAATCAAGAAAAACCACCTCCACCGCCACCAGAACTCATCGATGACAAAGAACACTATAAAATTGATGAGGTGCTTAACTACAAAACCTGAAAGGTTAAAGCACAAGGCAGAGGCATAACAATAACCATTGACTATCTAGTCAGCTGGAAGGGTTACAAACTGGAATCAAACCAATGGGTCAATGAAAAATACATGAATGTGGATGAGGCAATTCGAGACTATGAACACAGAATCAATAAATTAGATATGAAGAGGGTCATGTTCAACATTATATCTGTGAAAACAGATACGGTGACAAATAGAAGGGAGATCATGTCTAGGCAGATATACATCACCCAACCTGCAGACAGCAGAGAACATGTTGAAGAGAATGATCAAGATGACCCTACGATGGATGAGCCAAAAATGGTGGAGACATACAGCAAAGAGCAATATACCACACCTCTGACTTGTTTGAAGCCTGTCATTGAAATATCGAGAGGTCCAGCAGATTGGCCACCTCATTCTGGCAGGAAGGACGTACCCTAACTTAACCATTGGGATGATGGTCTTAAAGAGAGGGTAATATTATGATTTTTCTTATTTTCTTTTCTTTTTTTCTTCAAGAATGATCTCTATCTTTGCTTAGTCAGGGTGCTTAGACCAGCACTTAGGACTGTGGGAATGCTTAGCTCAGCAACTCAGTTGGTCACCCTCCTATCGCATTGCTGTGCACTGTGAAGGGAGAGACAATACCTCTTTCATCTCCAACTTGCAGTGCAATGACCACAGCACAACAGCAAGACAACAGCTTTTGTGGAGAGCCTGGCAACAGCAGGGGTAATAGCTCTATGACAGACAATATCTTTTGTGAATATTTATTTATAGTGCGATAACAGAACAGTATATAAGTAGTATAGCTCTCGCTGTAATATCCCAGCTTTGAGCTAAAGTTTATTCTTCACCATCCTATCTTGAGTGACTTGCAACACCTTGACCACACACCTCTGTTAACACATCAGTGAACTCAATCAGACATACCCGAAGTGCGAGGTACCGAACTGTTTATCATGTGTTAATAGTCATGTGGAGTTTGAGCTTAACATATGTGATGCTGCTCCTGAAAGATAGTTATCTATATTTGATAGTACTTCTGTTCCATATAATGCTTAAGGACATGAGTAAGAGAGAGCTATTGAAATTGATTCTCTATATACTAAACCAGCACAAAATATTAACCAAATAACTTCTATTGAACATCAACAGCAATCACTATCACTCACCAGAGAGTCACCACTTCTACAGCTATTGAAATGTCTAGAGACAATAGGAGATGAATGGATGAATTGATTGTATATCTAGCTGCAGAAATGTGTGCTCTATGTCTATGCTGCCTCTAATGTACATGTGCTATAATCTGCCTCTACCTCCTCTGCCTTCTCTTCTTATGCTCTCATGTGCTCTTCTTATTAGATTCAAGCATCATATGAGTTGAACTTATGATAAACTAGCATTGTATTATGTTTATACAGTCATGCTGGAGTCTACTTCTGATGTTCTACTCAGTGTGAGGATCAAGGCCATTGCAAGTGGCTTGAGAGTGAATAGTATAGAATAAACTTTAGCTCAAAGCTGAGTCTAGTACAGCAATAGCTATACTACTTATATACATTTCTGAGTGTGATAAATATAATTCTACTTATTATGTCTGTTTGTGGTTTGAAACTAAACAGCATGTGTATATGTATGAGACAGTGAATATTATCTATTGTCAAGGTGTTAGTTGTGAGCTATAGTACAATGACATGAGTTGTCTGATATGGTCATAGTTACTGGTCCAGCTGAATAGATAAAGAGTAAGCACCCATAATTAAATAGACATCTGATAAGATAAGTGAAAAGATCTATAACATTATCTCCCCTTAAGACTATCATCCTGATGGCTATAGTTTAAGGAGAGGAGCCTATCTGGCAGTCATAATAGATAGTGATAGCATTATCAGCAGACATATATTTTTTATTTATCTATTGGTTGGATTCCAGCCTACAATCTTTTCACTTGATGAGATAATCAGTTATTGTAAATGGGCCTTGGCCACTATGTCTCTGTGTTCTATGAAGGCAGAAGTCAAGGATCATTTCAATTTTATAGGACTTTTCACTGTCAATGAGATCTGTTTTGAGAGGAGGTGGCTGCTTCTGATTTGGGAATGCTGAGAGTATGTACAGAGAGAGAAGGGCTTTATTGAAGACTGGATGAATTTTCCAATCAGTTGAGAGGCTAATTTTATAGGCTGATAGGCACACTTTTGAGAGGACTGAGAATAATCCAGTTCACTTGTCTGCTAGTTTTTATTTTGATCAGAGAAGATGGAGGTTGATGGTATTCAGCCATACTTTATCACCAACATTGTAGGTTACTGCTGTATGCTTTTATTTGTTATATTGTGCTTTCATTGCAGTGGCTGCCTTTTCTAAGGCAGTATAGATTTCTTTGTGAATTTATATCATGTGATCTGCAAATGTGATAGATACAGAAGTTTGAGCCATTCTTCAGTCTGTGGTGACAACATGTGGGTGTTGGCTATGGTTGACAAAAAATAGTGATTTCCTGGTGGCTAAGTGAATATGATTGTTGTGTTAGAATACAGTAAGTGCAAGCCACTCTGTCTAATTATCCTACTAGTAATTAATGAACATGCAGAGGTACTTTTTGATTTCTTGGTTGGTATGCTCTATCTGTCTATCAGCCTGTGAGTGATATGCAGTCAATGCATTACTCTTAACTTATAGGAGATGGTATAAGTCTGTTATAAATTTAGATATAAACTGAGATCCTCAGTCTGAAATGATGACTTGAGGTATACTGTATTTGACATATATCTTATCTTAAAGTATCTTTATCTATTCTTCTGAAGATAGTTCAATGATGCAAGTGATTGGAATAATTGCCTTAGAAAAGTGATCCACTATAACTAAAATAGTATCACAGCTATTGCACTCTAATAGGCTAGTTACCATGTTTATCAAAATATGTGTCCATGGCTGCATTGGTACTTTGTTTAGGTGTAAGAGGGTCACTTTTATTTGGGTGCTTAACTTCATTCATTGGTATGTTTTATAGGCTTTTACATACTTCTCAATATTTTCCTTTATCTTTGGCCACCAATACTCTCAGAGTATAAGCTCTTGAGTTTTGGTGATTCCTGGATGTTCCATCATGGAATAGTTATACAAGTGAGTGATGATTTCTTTATGGAGTGCATAGTCTCAGAGTATATAAATTTGCCTATCATAGTAAATGAGATCTCTCTCTTTCATCATCTCTCTACTATGATTGATCAACAGGGCTATTTTTTGATTTCATGACTTTGTTCTCCTAATAGCACTTTTGATGCACTCATATGCCTCTTTTTCCATGGGTATAATCATCATCTGAAAGTGTTCTAGTTTCAGGATGACTATCTCTCTATTATTGTCCTATTCTTAGTCATAGTCAGTGTGGTAGCTCAACAGGTCAGCCTTCTTGTTTGTGGTTCTGACTTTGTGTTAGAGTGTGAAGTTATACTCAGTCAGTTCAGTAATCCATTATGCTTGGCATCAGTTCAACTTTTGGAGAAGTCAGAAATACTGGAGGTTTTGATGATTTATCTAGATTTCAAATCTTTGAGCAGTGTCCATGAGATAGTGTCATTATTCTGCTAGTATGAGCATGATAGCAAATAGTTCCTTGTTATAAATCTTGTAGTTTTATTCTGTTATAGTGAGAGCTTTGGATAAAAATATGACTGATTGTCACTTGCCCTCTGCTTCTAGAACAAGATAGCACTAATGGCTCTCTCATTAGAATTTGTTTCTACAGAATCTGCTATTCAATGTCAGTATTGCAAGAATGATATTCTCTGCTAACTGTATTTTTAGATGATTAAAGACATCAGTCTGTGTGATCTTCTAGAACCATAGTGCATTACCTTACTGTAGTCTGTTAAGTCTAAGTCACATGTGATCTAAACACATGATAAACTGATGCTGTATCAAGTTCATACAATCATGTCAGAGTTCACTATTTGTGCTTGTTGATCAGATACTTCAAGACCAAGAAACAGTTGGCTTGAGATGAAGTGATAGAAGAATAAACTTTAGCTTGAAGCTGGAGATATACAGCAAGAGCTATGCTACTTATATACTGTTCAAGTCTGAGTTAAATATATTCCTATTAATTGTGAGTTTCTATATTAGTGCTCTTTGTCCTTGAGTGTTGTTACTATCTACAAAAGAGTATTGTCTATCATTGAGGGTTGTCATTGTGTTAGAGAACAATAGCAGACTTGGCCTATTATAGTCACTAAGTCTGTCTCATAGTCCTAAGCACTGGTCTAGGTGCTCTGACTAAGCATAAATAGAGGTTAATTGAGAAAGAAAAATAAAAAAATTATAATATTACCTTCTCTCTTAAGACTATTGTTCTGATAGCTAATTTAAAGAGAGTTTATAGTCACAAATGGCATTATCAGCATTCATATATCATTCATTGATCCATTGATTAGATTTAGGACTGTAACCCTTTCAACTAATCAAATAATCAACCATGGCTTGAGTTCTCTCACCACACATATGAACTTTGCAGAGTTTATGATTTAGGACTTGATCAACTTTGTAGTGTTCTTTATCATCAATTAGTTCTGGTGTCAGTGGAGGTGGACATTTTTAATTTAGAAATATGAGTGTGATATATGAGGTGAGCAGAGTTTCATTAAATACATTATAAACCTTCTATGTGACAAGTAGGTAGAGTTTGTAGATAGAGCTGCTGACTTTGGTAAGAATTGGAAAAGGACTGGTGCATTTGTCAGCAAGCTTCTGTTTAGGGTGAGAGAGATGCAGATTTGTTGTGTCAAGCCATACTTTGTTATTGACAGTATATTGATGAGCAGGGGAGCAATATTTATTATATTATTTTTTCATTATAAATGCTGCCTTTTTAAGAGTGATATGGGTTTTATCATGGATCTTAGTTATAGTGCATGTGAAGTTGGAGAATATAGGTGTCATAGTATGAATTCATTCTGTATGCAAGATATTTGGATGATAGTCATAGTTTATGAAGAATGAGGTTTTTCTAGTAGCAGAGTGGACATGATTGTTGTGTTAGAAAATGGCTAAGATGAGCCACTCAATCCAATCATCTTGGCAGTAATTGATAAACAATTAGAGGTATTTTTCGATCTTCTGATTGACTCACTCTGTTTGGCTATCAGTTTGGGGATGATATGCCAGATATTCAGCAATTAGTATAAGTTGTCAAGGAATTTTAAGATGAATTGAGATTCTTGATCAGAGATGATAACTTGAGGCATGTTATACTTGGCATAAATCTTATTATGGAGAATCTTAGCTCACCCTTCCAATGCTAGTTCTGTTGAGCATATAATAGAGATGATTGTCTTTGAGAAGTGATTAATGATGACCAGTATAGTATCATAGCTGTTATAGTCAGGTAGCTCAGTAATCATATCCACCAAGATATGAGTCTATAGTTGTTGACATATTTCACACTCCTCCATATACCACTCTATGTTTTAGCCCATCTTTGACCACCAATACTTCTGTAGGACCAGCTCTTTAGTCTTTCCAATCCTCAGATGTTCCACTGTCATATAGTCATGATATGTGGTGATAATCTCACCTTAAAGGTGTTGATCTTGTGGAATATAGATTCACCCATCATATTGAATCAACTCTTTCTCTTTTGTCATTCTCCACTCATGGTTTAGTGATGGAGTCACTCACTGGTCTCACTTGCTGCTGTTCCATATTATGCTCTTAATACATTCATAAATCTTCTTCTCTGTCAGCATTATCATTGCCTAAAAATGTTCAGACTTTAATAATACTACTCTTTCATTGTCATCACTTCCTTGATTGTGATCAGCTTGCTGGCTGAGAAGATCTGCCTTCTTGTTGGTGGCTCCAGCCTTGTGATGAAGCATGTAACTATATTCAGAGAGTTCTATTACCCATCATGCTTGTTAGCAATTGAGTTTTTGAGGAAGACAGAAGTATCAAAGATTCTGATGATCAGTCTGAATTTTGAATACTTGAACTGTACTGATCAAGTAGTGTTGCTATTTCATAAGTGTAAGCATGATTGCCAAAAGTTTCTTGTCATAAATCTTGTAGTTCTGTTCTGTGATAGTTAATGCCTTAGAAAGAAAGGCCACTGGTCACCATTTTCTGTCCTGCTTCTGCAAGAGTACTATGCTGATTGCTTTCTCACTGAAGTTGGCTTCTACTCTAAATTTCCCTTTCTGCATTGGGATTGCTAAAATGATGTCATTAGCAAGTTATCATTTAAGGTCATTGAATGCAGTTTGCTGAGAATGTCTTCAACTCTATGCAGCATTGCCAGTTAACTGCATCATTGAATAGACAATATTGCTGTAATCTTGAATAAACTGGCAATAGAAGTTGGTGAATCCTAGAAAGAACTATAACTCTTTCTTCTTCATTGGTACTGGCTATTTAGTTACTCCTGCTACCTTTACTGGATTCATCTGAATGCTTTTCTTGCTGATGATTACTCTGAGATACTCTATTTCTAACATCTCAAATATGCACTTTTCTGCTTTAAGAAAGAGCTTGTGCTTTCTCATTAATTTGAGTATCTGTCAGATCAGTCATTGATGTTTTCTATAGTCCTTGGATATAATGAGAATATCATCCAGGTAGATTGTCACTTTACCAGTAGTGATGAGATTCTTGAATATATTATTCATCATTCACTGAAAGGTTGTGGAAGAATTAGTAAGTCCAAAGAATATGACTATTGGCTTGAATAATCTGTGGTTAGTCCAGAATGCTGCCTTCCATTCATCATCCTCTTTAATCCTCATATTGTTGTATTCCCATCTGACATTTAACTTGATGTAGTACCAGATACTATATAACTTATTCATAAGTTCCAAAATGAGTGAAAGGAGATAGCAATTCTTGATTGTCATCTTGTTAAGTTTGTGGTAGTTTTGAATGGGTTGAAGCTTTCCATCCTTCTTTTTAATAAAAAAGAAGAGAGAAGCCATTAGGGATTTGGAAGGTCAGATTCATCCACTGGAGAGGTTCTCATCCAGAAACTTGTCAAGTTCTTGTTGTTTCAGATTCCTAAGAGGGTATATCTTGCAATCCAGATTAGCATTTGTGTTTGGAATCAGTTCAATCATGTGATTCTATGGTTTTAAGTCTGGTAGCTTGTTGAAACTTTCCTTGCTGAATAGGTCCCAATAGTCTTGGACTCATTTGGGTATCATCTCTTCAAATGTCTTTTTCCTCTTTTCTGTATTAGCCTTTGCAGCCAGATCATTGGTGTGGTGTATAGCTCAAATGTGCATCACTTGCTACATGTCCATGATAAGGATAGTCTCACTATCTTTCATTTCTTCATCCCATTTATTCTTGGAGTCTTCATCTGATAGTTCAAATAAAATCTTGTGGCATTGGCACTGGGCAAAGGTGATTCAACCAGTCTTCCAGTTGACCAGCAGATTGTGTCAAATAAGCCAGTTATGATCCAAAAACACTTTTTTAGTGCTTAGATCAGTGATAGCTAAGTCAATCCATTCTGAATGATCTCTGATGGTTAGTTGCAGTTCAACAAACTTTGTGATTGAGCTGGCTTGATTTTTGGTTCTATCAGCATTGTATACTAGAATAGGGGCAGCCATTGCTTGAGTAGGAAGTTTATGCTTATTGACAAAAGCTCAATTGATTGAGCTCTCTATACAGCCACTGTTGATAAGGGCAGTGACCATGAATGTGATATGGGATGTGAGTATCTCAATCTGGACTTTAGTGATTAAGTTCTGTTCTGAGGTCTTTTGTTGCTGAATATACTTCTAAGGACCTCTGAGCTCATCAAGCTATTCCAAGGCTTAACACCTTTTGGCTTTTCTCATCTCTTTGATTATATTATCAATTACTTTCTCAGCTTAGATTTTGTGTACCTAATTTTTGAGTACTGTCTTTGCTTCTTCTTTTGTCTTTGCATCCTTGAGGACATGCTAAATCTATTTGGTGTTGAAGGGCTTGAGCCATCCAGTGAGGGTCACTCCTCCTGTTCAGCCTATAGATGTTTGAGTCTTTAGTGTTGGAAATTTGTTTAGTGGTCTTGTAGCAGCAGAATAGGGTATATTCAAATGCACAGATAATTTAGGCATAGACATAACTACAGAAGTACTATTAGTCTGTCTAGCAGCTATTGGAGACATATTATCAAGTTCTTTGGCTAATCCAGTAGAATCACTCACTGGTCAGCTCTATCTTTTACTTCCTTCACCCTCATATTTTTGCTAAGTTTCTCAAGTCCATTGGCTTTCTTCTGTAACTCAGCAATCTGTGCTCTGATGTCTTCTTGGGTTCTCTTTTTCTCCAGGCAGTCCTATGATAGATGATTCTTTTGTCTGCAATTAAAACACTTGCTCTTTTTCTTGAGCTGATCTATATCTATTGGTTTACTGCTTCTGATGTATGTCATGCTAGTGTCTGTCTTCTGTTTTTTATATGTGGGAGTGCTGGAGGATGAGATGCTGGTCTTAGTAGTGCTGGTCTGATTGCTGAGTTTTATGTTCAGCAGTTGATAGAGTTTATAATTGCTCTAAAGATTTATCTGTTTTGTCTTCTGCCACTGTCATTCTTTGTATATCTCAGTGATCCACTTCTTCCATGCATTATATTCTAATATCTGAGATCATCTTGATATAGGAGGGGAGTGCTTCACACTTGAGCATTTCCATCATCCTACCATCATCAGCAACATTGTCCTATATTCTGGCAAGCTTGCTGAGTCATTCCAGTTTATCAAAATATTCAGTGGCCAGCTTATCTTCCATCTTATACTCTCTCATCTTGCTCTTATATACCTCTTGCATAGCTGAATCAGTGAATTTGTTATAAAGAAGTTATTTGAATACTGGCTAGGACAGTAGTCAGTGGTGCTGCCTGATCATTGAAAAGAGGCTAAGGGAAAGCAAGGTCTACCAGACTTTGGCTTTGTCTTTTAGGTAGATGGAGGTGAAAGAGACTCAATAAATGTTGAAGGAGAAATAGACAGAGTAAACTTTAAAGTATTGTTTGCAGTTGATAAGAAAGCAATCAATGTCATCTGATGTGCTTTTAAATAGTTGAGGCTTGTAAAAAAAGTTAGGTCAATAGTTGATGATGGCAGCATCAGCTGGTAGTCTCTATTGAGTTGAGGTACTTGTTGAATGGCAGTTATTGCCATTTGGCTGATAGGCTGGAAAATGAATGAAGTGAGTTATCATCTGCAATCAGACTATTTAGAGATGGTGCTTCTTTTCACATGATAACTCTATTTTATACTATAAAGCTGAGCTTTACTGCTTCTAGGTCATCTGCTTCAGAAGCCTTTCCACTGAGTCTGGCCTCATCTGGTGGCAGTTGTCTCTCAAAGAGCTAGCTCCCTCTGCTGATCCAAGGGTTTGGGAACCTGGTGGTTCAGCTTGTCAGCTGGAGTTGGAATCAGTTAAGCTGGCAGGTGGAGCTTTAGATTAAAGAGGTTGCATATATATACCATGTTTCAGTACTTTAGATAGAGAGTGCTATGTATATGACTCATTTCAGTGCCACTGAGAGGGTTCATAGCATAGGCTTGATCTTGTACTTAAACTTGTATGCTGGGAGTTTTCCCAGTTGGTCTTTGGGGTGGGTCCTGTTATAAATAAAAACTGCTTGTTCAGTTGCAGCATATTATAAAATGTCCCTTTTTTCAATGTTGTCTGTAGCTGTATACTTCTGTCCTAGAGATGATATTAACCAGCTAATGTTCCTCCACAAAACTGCTGTTCCTTTTTGATACAGCCTTAAATATTCTCTCTTCTGTTCTCATTGTATTTCCTCCTCCAATGCTTCTTTATCAGTTTTTTCTCTGGTGTATTCCATAAATTGTCCCTATTTAAGAGAAACATCCTGTTCTCTCTTTTTGTCCTCTTTCTCACTGTCCTCAGCAGGGAAGCTGTTAGGCTGATCATAGATGGACAGAGCATGTGGTCTGATTGTTGCAGGAGAGCTGACTCTTGTCTCTATTGCTGGGTCCTACAATGTTAGAGTCAGTCCTAGGAGGAGACTGCTCAAGGGGTCAGTTGGTACCAATTTCAATATCTCCTCAGTAGCTATCTTATGCTCTCTGTTCCTCCAGTTCATGGTGATACTAGTGGAAGTTTCAATAGAACAGAGGGTTAAGGAATAATCTCACAACTCTTCCTCTAAGAAATTGTCAGAGGCTGTAGTCAGAGACATAGGCATTGAGAGAGACTTGAAGTCTGTAGGCATTGAGTATAGATTCAGAATAAGAGAGAATAGTATCTGTGTCTGTAATGCTGGGAGATCTGAGAGAAGAAGGATAAGTATTTCTCCAAGTAGCTTCATTAGAAGTGATGGCCTCTGCAGATCTAGTCTAAAGGTCTGTTTCTGCTGGTGTACTAGACTCTTGAAAAGGAAAGCCTGAGGTTTTAGTTCAGAGGCTGTGCCAGATCAGAGATACAGATCCTCACATAGTAGCCTTGAACTTGTGCTGTCATTGGCAGTACTGGCAGTTGTACTGAGCCTCCTCATACTTGTTTTGAGCCTGGGCTGCCATGTACTTGACAATGTCTCAGGCTCATTCTTCTGCTTTTTGTCTTGCCCACTCAGCATAAGTGGTGGCTGAGTAGTCTTTAGGTTGTATGTGCTCAATGTCTCTTCAGGCATTGTCATTGATATTGTTATTTTATGTGTCTCTGTCAGGGCTATATTGAGCATGGAGTCTTCTATCCAAGTTGACTCAGGCATAAAGACTTGTTCCCCTCCTTTCTAGTGGATCCTCATTATTTGACCAGAGATTGGTGGCCTCATAACTACCATAGTCAGTGTGGACAGAGAGAGCCAGACTCTCTTCTGAAGTTGTATAGAGAGAGTTGTGGCTGGAGTCTGAAGATGTGTGTCAGGGGTCTAGAGCCATCTCAGTGGCATCAAGGGAGTCTCTGGCATGGTTTTCAATTCTATGCTCAGATGGAGTGGTGGAAGGATTGGAAGACAGCCTATCATTAAAAAAGTTGTCAGGAAGGTTCTCATTCTTATGGTTAGAGATAGGCAAGAAGTGTGTTAGTACTTATGGATTCCTGAATTCTGTATGCTGATTGTGATGGTTTCTGTTGTTAGATCTGAGAGGTTGAAGAGGATATTAGTGTCTTTCTTCCTCTGTATTGCATCTTGAATTTGAGCTACCAGGCTGGACTTTAGGTAGAGTTCTAAAGACAGACTGAAAGGATGTTTGGGCAGAGATAGAGATGTTGTAAAAGGAAAGGTTGAGCATGACATTGCATAGAATCTGTTGTACTTGCTGGAAAGCTTAATAGTGTCTGACTATTCAAGTGGTTACTAATTGTCATCCTTGACAAAGTTAAATGATCATGAGTAAACCTAGAAGTGTTTCAATAATAGAAGCTAAAAATTTAAAGAAATCATCAGTGAGATCAGAGGTTGATATGTTTGATGATAGCATTCAGTTTTCTTCATGCTATTATTATGCATAAGAAAAAGGAAGTATAAGCTTCAAGCTAATTGTTAAGTCCAAGTTGCATATGATCTAAACACATAATAAACTGATACTGTATTGAGTTCATACAGTCACATCAGAGTTTACTATTTGTGCTTATTGATCAGATGCTTCAAGATCAAGAAACAGTCAGCTCAAGATGAAGTAATAGAAGAATAAACTTTAGTTCAAAGCTGGAGATATACAGTGAGAGCTATGCTACTTATATACTATTCAAGTCTGAGTTAAATATATCTCTACTAATTGTGAGTTTCTACATTATAATGCTTTTTGTCCTTGAGTATTGTTACTACCTATAAAAGAGTATTATCTATTGTTGAGAGTTGTTGTCACATCAGAGGACAATGGCAGACTTGGCTTATTATAGTGACTAAGCCTATCTTATAGTCCTAAGCACTGCTCTAGATGCTCTGACTAAGCATAAATAGGAGTTATCTCCTTGATTTTTATGTCCTTGTTATTTTCTTTCATGGTGTCTGCTTCTTTTTGCAACTCAGAAATCTGTGCTCATATCTCTTCATGAGTCCACTTTTTCTTCAGGCAGTTCTTAGATTAGTGTCCTTTCTCTCCACAATTAAACACTTCCTCTCTTTCTTCATTCAGTCTATATTCATGGGTTTTTCCTGCTTAGTATACATGGTCTCAGTCAAGGTCTTCTTCTTACTGTGATCTGCTCATTGATCTGTCCTTTAGTTAGCCTTGAATGTCTTTACTCAGAGACTCCTAACTGCTCTTGTTATTTGTCTGATGCATCAAACTGGCCACCTTCTGTTATTGCTATTTTCAGTTTATTATCATGATTCACTTCTTCTAGGCCTTATACTCTCTTGGCATATTGAGGCCAATATCTGAGATCATTTTTATATAAGAGGATGGAATCCCACACTTGAGAGTCTCAACCATGTGACTGATCTTCTCTATGTTGCATTGGAGATGAGCAAGGCAAGCCAGATATTCCAACTCATAGAAGTACTTATTGGCAGTTTTGTTGCTTATATGTAGTTCATACATTTTCACTCTATGTATATCTTAGATGGTCAGATCAGTGAACTTGTCATATATGGTCTGCTTGAAGTCCTTTCAGGATGGCAGTCAATAGTGCCTTCTGGTTTTGGAGTAGAGATCTATGAGGGTCATGATTCACTATTCCTTCATCTTATTCTCAAAATAAGAGGCAACAAAGATGATATGATAGGTGTCAGCAGTTAGATAGATGGCATGGACCTGAAAATATATCTCACAGTCCATAAGAAATTGATCAATGTTATTGGATACTCCTTTGAAAAGGCAGGGCTTCTTCCTCATGAGCTCTAGCTTGCACTAAATAAGGGAGTGCAGAGAGTGGTTATCAGTAACTGGGCTTTCTGTCTCTAGCTCTCATTTCTTTTTGATCCTTTCATTGATGATCTCAAAGTTTTTGGCTTTGAGGTGAATTCAGATTCATTGGCTAGCAGTTGTTTGACAAGTAATCAACCCCTATAGCCTTTCAGTCATGGGTATCATGAGAGAGCCACTGATTTGGCTTGCAGGAACTATCTTTGTGAGAGTGTGTGGGTCATAGAGTAAATTGATGATGCTATATAGACAGCTCATTTTAGCAGAGTCAGGAGTGTGTTCAGCATAGGTCAGAGTTTATACTATAGATGATATAGTGGTATTTTCTTCATAGGATCTTCAGAGTATGCTTTGTTGAACAAGTAGATTACTTGCTCAGTAGCACTATACTGTAAAATGTCAACTTTCTCTTGATCATCAGATATTAAATACTTTTTTCTCAGAGGGGTTACTCTCCAGACAATGTCCTGTATAATCTCTGCTACTTATTCCTGGAATGTCTTGTTAAATTCTTCCTGGTGCTTCTAGTCTATCTCCTCTCAAACTCATTTCTCATTCTATTCTTTGTTCTCTTCTTTCTCTTAGGCTGTGAGTGAGATGAATATTGATAGAACTCCCAGTGCTTTCACTATCACTAAAGAATCACTCTGGTCAGCTGAACTCAGATCAAGCAGAAGACTGGACTTGAGGTTGAGAGAGTCTTGCAATAGGCTAATCAGGTTCCTCTCAAGGTTCTTCTGTTTTCTTCTCCACATGTTCATGATATTGGTAGATGAGATAGAAGAATTCTTGATTTCTGAGAAGTCTGAAGTTTGTGGTCCTGAGAGTCCTTCAGATCACTTTGTTGTTGATTCCATAGTGGGCAGGTTTGAGACATCAGAGGACATCAGAGATAGAGGAGATAAATAGGTTAAAAATTTTATCTCCCTTACTAAGTTCATGGAAAGAGTAGGTGGAGCCTTAGGATGAAATGCTATAATCTTATATAACTTCATAGTCTCATCAGCTGATGCTGTCACTGTTAAGATCAATGTTAGGAATGTGCCAATTGATTGAGCTTGAGTACATGCATAAAGACCAGTAGAGTGCATGGACATCAACAAAGCTATTAGTAATATCACCCTTGAATCAAGGCCCAAGGATTAGGATTGATAGAGCAGAGTTCCATCAGAAAAGTGAAGAGAAATATCCTTCAGAGTGGAATCTGATGGATGAGATAAAGAAGCTGAAATAAGCATGAAGTGTAGATAGCTATCCAAGTTGATATTCAAACTGAGTAATTACAATGATAGTATATGGTTTATATACTATTGGTAATTAATTCTGAGTTAGAGTCCATTGGATTCTAGTGTCAGCTTGTTTGCTACTATATTTGAAGTCTAGATACTAGAATGTGAAATATAGATATGAAATGATAATGGTAAAATGAAATTGATAGGTAATGGAAAGTGGCAGAGTCTAGTGAAGCTTGGGATTGAATTTATTGTTGGTCAAGGTAATGCAGAGGCCAGCAGCATATATGTAACAATATCCCCTCATTAACATTCTTGTCCTCAAGAGTGCAGATCCTGATGCCTGATAGAAAGACACATAGTGAAAAAAAATTTTATCTTATAAGAGTTTTGTCTTTCAGATTTCAACCATTATCCTCTTCAGCTTGCAACAATATCAACTCTTGTCATCCATTGTCATTCAAAAACTCCTGATCCTTTGATGTGAGAATCCACCTCTGATAGCCTTCAAGAGGCCAAGGAATTATTTCATTTGGAGTGTCAAACTGCAGAGGATAAATATGCAGAGGCCATAGAGGTTCATTTGGAATAGAAGAGAGAGTAAGAGAGAGAGGAGAAGGCCCAGATGGACCATATGATCTAAAAAGCATAGAAAAGGGAGTAGAAGAAGGAATTGGAAAGAAAGAGGAAAGAGGTCTGGCAGGCAGCAGAGAAGCAGATGAAAGAGATGGAGGAGGCTGCAAAGGAGATGGCTTGAAAGAAAGCCATGGAGAGAAAGGCTACAGAGGCTGCAGTGAGGGCAGCAGCTGCATTGGAGATGCAGCAGGAGGAGTTGGTGATAAAGGGCAGATTGCAGATGACCTCCATAGAGGCTATCAATTATAGACTGTGTCAAATTCTAGTGGCTCAGTTCAGCTCTGGACTCAGCCTTTATTTCAAAAAAGTGACTGGTTATACATTTCTGGAGTCTGATGATGAGCAAGACAAGGGAACTGAGGGAGATGATAAATTAGAAGAGTTGGAGAGAAGGTTGCAAGGCCAGCAGAGAGTGAAGAGAAGTTGAGTAGTGAAAGTAAGTGTCTTATTGTTTCTAATTGGTTTTAACTTAGTTTCATTTTTAAGAAGTTGCATGTGCTGTTGTCAAGATGGCACACACTACTATATGCATCTAGCAACTAAAGGCATTAGTCATAGATGGACTTGTGCCTGTTGTAAGGTCAAGAAAACCACTTGTTTGTTTAACAAAGAGATCATTGCAAATGAAATGATTAGTGGTGTGGAGATCTCTGCCAGCCTCCATGAACTTTCAAAATTAATATGCAAGTTGATATATCACATGAACAAGTTAACAGATGAGATAGTGGATGTCCATAGTACTGTGGTGGATCTTTATAATGATTATAGATCAGATGATATATTATCTCCTTTGGAGTTGTTTTTTGAAGTCTGAGTTAGAGATGTGAAGAGAGGCTTATCTGATCTTTAAGAATGAAAAGGATTAGGAGATGAAGGACTTGCAGGCAGTGATGTTGAAAAGGCTGAATGAAGATATAAAGGAGTTGAGAAAGTGAAGGAAAGGCTCAAGTTTTAGTGTAGATTCATTAGATGCTAGATCTTTGTGATTATAAAAAAAAAATTCTTATAATATGAAATATATATAAAAAGTGTCAGATTGGTGGTGGATAAAAATGTAAATACAAGATTTGACTTTGAAAATTGTAAAAAGGGTGATTAAAATAGTAATCAGTGGTTGAAATTGAAATAGTAAGAGTGAGCACTGATGGTTTTCAGAGTAGTGTTATATCAAGAAGAGAATGTTTGGATGACTTTGAATAAAGGTTTTGATTTGCCTGAGTATCAATAGTAAAATTCTTCAATGAACTCATCAGTGGAAAACTCAGAGGCTAGTAACCAAGCAAATTTTTCATTGGTACCTTTGTAGTCTGGCCACTGGATCTTATATAGTAGTAGGCAGCAGAACCAGCAGTCCAGCTTAGAGTTGAGGATTTGGGTTATTTTGAAATGTTCTTCTCTGTCAACTTTGACTGGAGATGGTAGGAGTTAGATTCAATTAGGAATGGTGTTTTCTTCTATGAGTTCTAATTGTGACATATAGAAGACTGAGTGAATAGACCAGAGATCTGACAGAAGCCTTAGGGTGAAGGAGTGGGAATCAGGTTGGACTATGATTTTAAAAGGACCAAAGTATTTCACAGAAAATTTTCTAGTCAGATATGTTAGGCTTCCACTAACACTCATAAATCTCTAGCACCACTTCTGCCAGGGTCTGATTCTAGATGCTGAGTCTTAGTCTGGTTTTGATATAAAAGTATAATGAGGATGATGAAATAAGCTATAAGAATTTTGTGAAGGAGGATGAAGAGTTATAGCTAGTAGATATAGTCTGTCATTGTGGCAAGAGTATTCACATTAGATAGTTAGAGAGTTTAGCAGGTGTATTAAACCTTAGCTCAAGACTGGAGTGTATCAGTATATACTACTGCCTTATATACTGTCTAAAAAATCCTATACCCTACAGATGACTATTGTCTGCTTTTCATGCCCTCTGCTTATTGTCTGAGATAACAATGACTGTACTCTTACATTTGTTTGTTATTATCTTTCTGCTGTGCCATCACTATGATGAGTTTCTCATATGCTACAGTTTCTGTTGTGTTCAAGATGTGAAATGGTGATAGTTACCACATTATTTCTTCTCATCTTATTGTGCATCAATAAATAAGATGTAGTCATAGTGTCATTATATCTTCATCATCTTTTGTAAAGTTAGTCTGGGGTTGGAATTGATAAGCATCTGCTTACTAAGTATTAGCAGATCATGATTTAGAGGCAAAAATCATGACATTACTCTCTCTTTAAGGCAATCATTCTTGATTGCTCAGAGCAGCTCAGAAAAAAGAGATCATGCTTCATCTTTGCCATCAATTTCAGTGGAAACATTATTAATGTGGTCAAGAAAATGAGGTTGATCAACAAAGATTTCAGCAGCTAAGTCATCTTTCTCTCACTATATAAATAGCTTTTTGCATTCAAAGGGAGTTCAGTCTTTTCTGAAAGGCAATTATTGCATATAGATATAGTCTGACTTGTTAAACATTGATTGATCCAATAGAGCAAGGTTGATAGCTGTCAGAGAATTTTGGCATGCCCAATATTTGGCAATGAGAGTCTTTGCATGTGGAAGATCTTTTTCTGCATACTACTGGTTTTTCTCATTGCCATACTTCTTGAAATAAACTAAAAACCACTGTTTCCTGTATCAAATCTTATCATCAAAAATAGCATTAATTTTATATTTATCTTCATCATCAACTACCACAGGTTTAGATAGTGGTGATTTCTGCTGATTAGAGAATTCAGCTGGTTGGAATGGTTTGAGCAAGGCTTCATTGAAGACTGGATGGATTTTTTCAGTCTTTGAAATAGACAATTCATATGCCTCATCATCTATTTTCTTTGTGATCTTAAAAGGCTCTCTATATTTGTTATTCAGCTTTTTCATGGTCCTATCTGTCTTTAGGTTTTTTAGATCTAGCATGACTTGATCTCTTGGTTGATACTCTTTTTCTGATGCTCTTTTCTTGTTATATATTTTTTTTATTGAGTCTGCTGCTTTTAGAAGTGCTTATTCTATCTTATTATGAATCTTTTCTATTTTAGTAGCAAAATCTTTTGCTTGAAGTACTTGACTGTCTCTTTGTGAGGGGTTCATTCCAGTGTTAGAGTATACACCAGTGTTTACAAAGAATAGGCTAAAGCCTGTGGCAGAGTTTTCTTGGTTGTTATAAGTGAATCTGTTACACACATGCTACTGGCCTCCATGTCACCTCAACCAACCATGGATTCAATCATGGAAACCCACCAGACTCTGGCCACTCTCTATTACCTATTAATTTTATTTTCACCATTATTATTTCACATCCATATTTCATATTGTAATATCTAGACCCCAAACTTGATAGTGAATATTGACATCAGAACCCAATGGAACTCGACTTGGAATTAGCTACCATTAGTATATAAAGCCATGTATAACTATTGTAACTACTCAGTTTGAATATCAACTTGGATAAGCCATCTACACTTTGCACTCACTTCAACTCCTCTCTACCTCATCTGTCAGATTCTGCTCTGAAGAATATTCCTGTTTGCTTCTCTGATGAAACTCTGTTCTGTCCATCCAGATCCTTGGGCTCTGACTCAAGGGTGACATTGCCAATAGCTTCATTGACACTCATGCACTCTGCTGAACTCTGTGCATGCACTCAAGCCCACTTGATTGGCATGTTTCTAACAGAATCCTGCTAAGGGAAGCTATTATGTCCAGTCATTCTGCTGATAATTAATGAATATTCATAAATATTTTTTAATCTCTTGATTAACTCTCTCTGTTTGTTCATCCATTTGGGAATAGTATACTATTGATAGATTCTCAGTGATTCTAAGTAGCTTATACAGCTTCTTTATAAACTGCAAGATGAATTGTGGGCCTCAGTCTGAGATAATTTTGTCTGGAAGGCTATGATGGGTATATACATAGTCTTGAAAAAGTCATGCCCATTCTTCTGCATTTAAACTCATATTGATGGCAATGAAAATAAGTTCTTTAAAAAATCAATCCACAACAGCTAGGATAGCATTATGTCCTTTAGACTCAGGAAGAGAGCCTATCATGTCTACTGAAATTATTTCCATTTGTCTGAAGAGATCTCATTGAGATGTAATAGTGCTGTCTACTTCTGAGTGCTGGCTTTAGTTCTTTGGCATGTTTCACACCCTTTGATATAGGCTTCTACTGATTTTCAAAGATTAGGCCACCAATAATTTCAGGTGATCAGCTTCTGTGTTTTTGCAATCTCTGGATGTCCTGCTGTTGGATGGTCATGACAGGTGGCTATGATTTTCTCTTATAGCTTCTTGCTTGCTGAGATATATAATTAGTTGTGGAAATAGAGTATTCCCTCCTCAAGAGTTCATCCTTCCTCTTTATTGTTAATGGCCAACTGTACTGAGTCCTCTGTAAATTTCTTTTCTCTTTGCATCTTTTTTAAGATTTCAGAGGCAGTTAGAAAGATCATGATATTTATATAGAATATTTCTGGCTTGAGTACTATCATTTCTTTATTATCCTTTCCTCCCTGGTCATGGTCTGCCCTTCAGCTGAGTAGGTCTGCCTTTTTGTTGGCAGTATCCAGTTTATGATAGAGGCTAAAGTGATATTCAGCTAATTCTATTACCTATTGTACTTGTCATTGATTCAGTTTTTGTAGTTTTTTGAAATACTAGAGGTTTTAGTGATCAGTTCATATTTTGAAATCATACTTGGCTTCTATCAGATAATGACACCATTCATCCAAGGCTGTCATTATCATGAACAGCTCTTTGTCATAGATTTTATAACTTCATTTTGTAACAGAGAGTGCTTTTGACAGGTATGCAATTAGTTTCCACTGTCTCTCCTACTCTTGGCTAAGAATGACTCCTAGAGCTCCTTCAGATGCATCTGCTTTGATTTTAAACCTTTTATCATCAATGAAAATGACCAGGATAAGATCTGAACAAATCTGATGCTTGATTTCTTGGAATGCCTGTTTCTAAGCTTTTATCCACTTCCACTCTGCCTTTTCAGTAAGCTTGGTTAGTGGCAAGACCATTCAGCTATATCCTTCTATGAATTATTGATAGAAGTTAGCAAATCCTAAAAAGGATTGCAGTTTCTTCTTCTTGGCTAGTATGAGCTACTCTTGTATTTCTGCTATCTTTATGGGATTTATTTGTAGTTTTCCTTCATCAATAATAAGTTCTAGATATTCTATTTTCAGAGTTTCAAACTTGCATTTTTCTGGTTTTAGATATAATTTGTTTTCTCAAAGAAGTTATAGCATCTGCTATACTACAGCCTGGTGCTCTTCAAGGATCTTTGAGAAAATCATTATATTATCCAGATAAATAATGACCTTCTCTTGTGTGATAAGATCTTAGAAAACATCATTTATTATAGTTTGAAAGGTTGCTGGAGAGTTGGTGAGTCTAAAGAATATCACCAGTGGCTCAAACAGTCTTTGGTTGATTCAGAATGTGGCTTTTTATTTATCTCCTTCTTTGATTTGGATATTATTATATCTCTATCAGATATCTAGTTTGGTGAAGTATCTGGCTCCTGATAGTTTGTCTATAAACTCAGAAATTAATAGAAGTGAGTACTGATTTTTAATAGTAAGGTCATTAAGTTTTCAGTAATTCTGAACTGGTCACAACTTTCCATTCTTCTTTTTTACAAAAAAAAAAGAAAAGGCTATAAAAGACTTAGATTCTTAGATTCTTCTGCTAGTTAGAATTTTATCCAAGAATTTATCTAACTCTTCCTGTTCAGCCCTTTCTAGTGGGTACACCTTGCAGTTCAGATTGGTGTTTGCTCTTGATATCAGTTTAATGGCATGATCTCATGGTTTTCTTGGTGGTAGTTTATCAAAGTTTTCCTTACTGAATACATCAATAAAGTCTCTGTACTGTCTGAGAACCATCTCTTCAAAAAACTTCTTAGGTTTTTCTGCATATGCTTTAGCAGCTAACTCATTCAAAGTGGTGCCTGCTGCTTGGATCTCTATAGCTGATTGAGTGTCTACTATTAAGAGTTGATCTCTCTTTTCCATTTTCTATCATATCATTTCTTTTGGTTTGTCTTGGTCTGGATGGACTCTCTATCCTCTGATACAGGTGCATTCATCAAAAACAACTTCTCCTTTCTTTCAATCTATCTATGGGTTATGCTTCCAAAGCCAATCATGTTCTAGAAACACTTCTCAGTTATAGAGATGGGTTACAGCAAAGTCTATTTGCTCAACATGCCTGTTTCCAGTGATCATTCATAGTTCATAGTACTCTGATATAGACTCTCCATTATTGAGGGTTTTATCTGCATTATACACTGAAATAGATCTAGAAATTTTTCAGGTATTAAACTCATTCTATTGGATAGAGTTTTTATCTATGAAACTTCTCATGCATCCACTGTCTAATAAGATCTTAGTGCTCACCACTTGATGGGTGTCCAGTGTCTTTAGTTAGATTCAGAGAACAGTTTCATCTCCACCCTTTTCTCTCCATATGTACTTTTTCTCTTGTCATACTTCTTCTAGCACTTACAGTGCTTCATCTTCTTCTATACTTTAGAGTATATTGATCAGATTCTAATCAGCTTCAGCCTGTTGTTTCAGATGTATTTATTCTTTCAGCATGGCTAAGACTACTGGATTTGAAGATTCTTTTATAGCCTATAGTACTTAGGCAGCTGTGTTTGGCTTTCTTTATCCTGTTACTGTCTTTAGTTCAGAGTGCTCTTCTCTTGGTTACTCCACTGCTTGTTCAGGCTGGGACTTTCTCTTATGAGCTCCATGCTGAATGGTCAGTTCTATTCTTAGTTCTAGTGGCAATATATGTAGTTTAGATTCCACTTCCTCCTGTGCTTTTTTTTCAGTTCTTGGCAGAATAATAAAATATACCTTATGGAGCATTGCTTGCTCAGTTTAGCTCTCAAGAGCATTTCAGTTTTTTTACATATTTTTTTTTTCTTTTCGAGCAGCAAATATTTATTACCAGTTCTTACAGAGAATATCTTAGTATTGGTAGGTATAATATCTGATTTAGAATATGCTATTTTAGTATCATCTGCTTTAGTCAAGAAAATGTTAGAAATCTATCTATATACACATCAAGAGATTACCTGCCAAAATCCTTTTGAGATTTGATTCCTCCCTTCTTTAGAAAAAATCATAACATTACCTCCTTTAAGACTATTATCTCAATGGCTATTCTAAAGAGAGTTCATAGTCATATATTGTATCATTGGCATTTATTTATCTATTGATTAGATTCAGAGCTATAATCCTTCTAGCTAATCAGAGTTCCTCTATCTTGTGCATAAATCTTGCAGAGTCTGTGGTTAAGAACTTGATCAATTTTGTAATATTCTTTATTATCAATTAGGTCAGATTCAGGTGGTGGTAGATTTTCTTGGTTCATGAATATGAAGGCTACATAAAGCATAAAAAGGGTCTCATTAAAGACATTATAAATCTTCCAGCCAGTGGATAGATATAATTTATATGCAGAACTGCTGACTTTGGTGAAAACTGGAAAGGGGCCAGTTTGTTTGTTGGCAAGTTTCTATTTGGGACAGAGAAGGTGGAGATTTATCATATCAAGCCACACTTTGTTGTTAATGGCATATTTATGAGCCATGGAATAGTGTTTGTCATACTGTTCCTTTATTGTTAATGCTGTCTTTTCAAGGGTGGCACATGTTTTATTGTGGATTTTGGTTATAGCATATGCAAACTCAGATGATGCAGGGGTAGTTGTGTGGATGCATTCCATATAGGAGACATTAAGGTGATGACTGTGGTTGATAAAGAATAGGATTTTCTCAGTAGCAGCATGGATGTGGTTGTTATGTTAGAAGATAGTGAGAGTGAGCCATTTAACTCAGTCATCTTAGTGATAGTTGATAAACAATCAGAGATACTTCTCAATCTCCTGATTGACTTGTTCTGTCTGACCATTGGTTTGCAGATAATATGTTGTAAAAGCATTGTGGTGAATATTTAGAAGTCAATATAAATTATCAAGAAACTTTGAGATGAATTGCAGTCTATGATCAGAAATAATGATCTGGAGCATGCTGTATTTGAAGTACATCTTGTCACAGAGGATCTTGGCCCATCTTTCTAATGTTAGTTCTGTCAACCACATGACTGGGATGATCACTTTTGAGAAGCAGTTGATAATTACTAGTATAATATCATAGCCATTACAGTCAGATAGTCTGGTAACTATATCCACCAAAATATGAATCCATAGTGATTGGGGGATCTTGTTCAGGTAGAGAGGAGCTGCATATGGCTAGGTCAATGTCTTTTCCTGTTGGCACATTTCACATCCCTTTACATAATGTTTAATGTCCTGACCCATCTTTGGCCACTAATACTCCCACAGAACTAGCTTCTTAGTCTTCACAATTTCAGGATGTCCTGCCATTGCATGGTCATGGCAGGTGGTGATAATTTTGCCCTGAAGTTGTTGATCCCTCAGAATATAGATTTATCCATTATAATGGATCAGCCTATCTTCTTTTGTCATTCTGTGCTCCTGATTAAGTGATAGAGCCACTCATTGGTTCCATTTGCTACTGTCTCATATTGCACTCTTGATCCATTCATAAATTTTCTCCTCTGTTGGCATTATCATCATTTGGGCTTCAATAATATTACTTTCTTGTTGTCTGTATTTCCTTGATCATGATCAGCTCATTGGCTAAGAAGGTCTGTCATCTTATTTGTAGCACTAGCCTTGTAATGAAGAGTGTAGTTGTACTTGGAGAGTTCTATTACCCAGCACACTTGTCAATGATTGAGCTTCTGAGGAAGTTGAAAATATCAGAGGTTCTGATGATCAATCCAGATCTCAAAAGTCTGAACCATACCAATCAGATAGTGCCACCACTCTATGAGAGTGAGTATGATTGTGAAAAGCTTTCTATTATAAATCTTATAGTTGTGTTTAGTGACTATAACTGTTAATGCTTTGGAGAGAAATGCTACCAGTCACCACTTTCCATTTTGCTCCTGAGAGAGTACAGCCACAATTGCTCCTTCACTCAAGTTGGCTTTGATCCTGAATCATTCTTCCTATATTGGGATTGCAAGAATCATGTCTTCAGCAAGTCATCATTTAAGATCATCAAACACAGTTTGCTGGGAGTGTCCTCAATTCCATTCACTGAGAACAGTGAGGATGAGGGGGGAGATGAGGACAAGGATGTGGAGAGGATCTGGGATATCCCTCTTAAATGGAGACAGTGGGAATACTCAGAAGAAGAGACTGATGAAGAGGCCTTGGTCAAAGAAATTCAATGCAGTTGAAAGAAGAAATATGAAGGGTTATATGAGAAGAAAATATACTTTTTATAGAAGGACATCTAATGGCTGGCATCAGACATGGGGCAGAAGTATATTTACATAGACAGTAATAAACAGCAGGATATTTTACAATATTCTGCTACTAATTATGCTATTAACACTTACAACAGATAGTATCTGGAGAATTAACTCAGCAAACTGCCAAAGTACAAATCAAAATTCGACATCCAACCTATGCCATAGACTCCATTAATAGCACTAAAGTGAGCCATCTACATGGCTCCATCTCTCCAAACAGCCAAGAGCCAATATTTTTATTCTATACTGATATTAACTGATTTCTCATCAACTGCAAGCAATATTTTAAGGTTTATATTGCCTTCTTTAGGACTGACATAAACTGCATCACCTTTGCCTCCTCTTACCTTGAGGACAAGGCTAAAACATGGTAGATCCTGATCTCCCTCAATTTCTTCTCTTCTATCTGACAGCACTACCAACTACCATCCTAGCCAGTCTTCAAACAGATGCTCATGGACAAGCAATCAAACCTCTAGGAGTATCACAAACCAAATCAATTGCAGACTACAAACAATGCAAAGACTGGCAATCAGACCAGTGTCACTAAATCTACCACTTCAATGACTACTCTCTCTTATAGAACACAGAGGACCAGAACTGGTACTACTTATACCAGGACTGGGAAACCAATGGACATTGATTGTCTTAAAAAGAAGGGGAAGTGCTTCAATTGTGAACAGAAGGGCCATATGTTGAGGGACTGCCCAAAGAAGAAATGCACAAGAGAGAATATTTGAGTGCAGATTGCTGAACTACAGAAGGAAGATGAAGAACTCAGCAAAGAGATGAAGATCAAAGAGGTAAAAGGTGAGGCCAATCAGTGAGTGATTCTACTGAGTCAGCCAAGAAACAGAACAGTGTGTTACCAGTAGCTGTGGGACAGACTAATAGTACTTCTGTAGATACTACTATGCCTAACTTATGCATGCATTCAAATATACTCAAATCTACCACACACACTTTGTATGAATCACTAAAAGAAAAGACTCAATTGCCCATGGGCCAAAGAAGGAGAGAGACTCCCACCAAATGACTAAAGCTATTTGACACTAAAGGATCTGGAGAGCCATCAAAGATACTAGAACAGAGGAAGAAGCAAAGGCAGTACTCAAGAACTGAGTATATAAGATCAGAGTAGAGGAAGTAGTTGACAAAGTAATTGAAGGAATGCAATGGGCCAAATGGTGCCAGGCCCTGAAATAGCTTGATAAACTCCACAGGCCCCAAAGATATGTTTGATAAACAAAGACTCTGAGATAGGATCTAACAACTAAAGTCCAAGTTGAAACACTCACCAACTGATCAATGCATGTGGTAACCACCTTAATCAATAGTGGATGCACTGGCAGCTCCATTAACTGTGCTTTTATCACTAAGTACAATCTTCCAATCAGAGTCACTGCAGCCTTGATCCCTATATACAATGCTGACAGAACTAAGAACCAAGCCAGTTCAATCACCAAATTTATTGAGTTATGTCTGATGATTGATGACCACTTGGAATGGATTGATTTGGCCATCACTAACCTAAAAACTAAAGAGATATTCCTGGGTCACAACTGGTTGATCTGGCATAACTCTCTAGTAAACTGAAAAACCAGGCAGATCACCTTTATGCACTGCAAGTGCTAAAAAATCCTATTCAAATTGCTAGATAAAGACTCAGAAGATTGCTGAGATAAGAAGATGGAGGATGGCAAGACTATCCTTGCCATTGATCTTCAGCAAGCATTACACATTTGGATGATTCACCATGCCAATGATCTAGCAGCAAAAGCTAATGCAGAAAAGAAAGAGAAGATATTCAAGAAAATGGTTTCAGAATGGGCACAAGACTATCAGGACTTGTTTGACAAGGAAAGTTTCAATGAACTCCTGAAACTCAAGCTCTGAGACCATGTCATTGAGCTTATTCCCAATGCCAATGCAAATATCAACTGTAAAACCTACTTGCTCAGAATTTATGAACAACAGGAACTCAATAAGTTCCTGGATAAAAATCTCTCTAGCAGATGTATCCAACTCTCAAAATTCCCAATGGCATCACCATTCTTCTTTGTCAGGAAGAAGAATGGTAAACTCCAACTGGTATAAGATTACCAGAAATTAAATGAGATGATGATTAAAAATTGTTATCCTCTCCTCTTAATTTCCAAGCTAATGGACAAGCTGTGGGATGCCAAGTACTACACTAAGCTGGATGTCAGATGGGAATACAATAACATACAGATCAAGGAGAGTGATGAATGGAAGATGGCTTTTTGAGCCAACTAAGGGCTTTTCAAGCCTACAGTAATGTTTTTTGGACTCATGAATTTCTCTGCCACCTTCTAATAGATGATGAATGACATCTTCAAAGATCTCATTGCCACAGGAAAAGTAATGATTTATCTTGATGATATCCTTATCATGTCCAAGACATGGGAGAAGCATTGAAGGCTAGTCTGACAGATACTAGCTCTGATGAGAAAGCACAAACTCTTTCTCAAGATGGAGAAATATGAATTTGAAGTTCTAGAAATAGAGTATTTGGGAGTTATTATTAGTGAAGAAAGCATATAAATGGACTTCATCAAGATAGCCAGAGTATTAGAATAGCTGAAACCAACAAAGAAGAAGAAACTTCAATCCTTCTTAAGATTCACCAACTTCTACCACTGGTTCATCAGAGATTACAGCAAGATCATATACTCTATGACACAGTTGACAGAAAATGCACTATAGACCTGGGAAGCCCTCCAACAGGACACATTTGATGAACTCAAATGATGACTGATAGAGAATATCATCCTTGCTATTCTGACACAGGACAGAAAGTTTAGAGTAGAAGCCAACTGAAGTGAAGGAGCCATTGAAGCAGTGCTATCTCAGAAACAAGATAGAAAGTGGTGTAGCCTTGGAGAAGTGGCACCATTATCTCATTAGTGCTGTACAGACCTTTGAGATCTGAACCAATCATCAAAATCTCTGATACTTTCACTCATCTCAAAAATTGAATTAATGACAAGTATGCTGGGTTACTAAATTATCCCAGTATGAATACACCTTACATCACAAAGTGGAAGTAGCCAATAAAAAGGCAGATCTCTTTAGCTGACAAGCAGATTATGATCAGAGCAGCAATGACAACAATAGAGTCATACTATTAAAACCCAAGCATTTTTGGATGATGATAATGCTGACAGAAGAAGAGATACACAAGAGGATCAAGAGTGTAACACAGGACAGTCACAAATGAGACCAATACATGGCCTCATCATTAAATCACAAGCAAGAAATGGTTAAAGAAGGAGGATTAATTTATTATGACAGATGAATCTATATCCCATGAGACCAGAGACTCTGTGGTGAGATCATCTCCATGTATCATGACCATGCAATAGTGAGACACTCAGAAATTGCCAAAACCAAGGAGTTAGTGTTGTGGAAGTACTGGTGGCTGAAGATGAGTCAGGACATCAAATGATATGTTAAAGGATGCAAAACTTACTAATGAGGCAAGTCATTGACATGACTATAGGCTGCACTGCTCCACCTGAATAAGGTCTCTCTATCACCATAGACTCATATCTTGGTGGATATGATTACTGGATTATCTGATTGCAATAGCTATAATATGATTCTCATTATTGTTGACCAGTTCTTGAAGGCAATCATTCTAGTCATATGCTCTACAGAATTAATGTCTGAAGGGTAAGCCAAGATTTTACATGATGAAGTTTATGCCAAGTATGATATGCCTCAAGTCATCATCTTTGTTAAGCCTAAATTTCACATGACCAATAACATGTGATAAACTGATAGAACCTTGCACTTCAGGTTATACTATCAGAGTCCACTGATATGTTGTTGGCATTGTGTAGTCAAGGTGGTTACAAGTTGCTCAAGATAAGATAGTGGAGAATAAACTTTAGCTTGAAGCTGAGGTACTACAGTGAGAGCTATGCTACTTAAATACTAATTTCTTATTGTGCTAAGAATATAACTACTTAATTGTCCTTGCTGGTGCTGTGTAGCATATTGTTCAGCATTGCTAAGATATCTACAAAAAGTATTGTCCTGCTGTTGTGCTGTTATTGCTGTTATTGCTGCACAAAGATAAGAGAGGCTTCTCTGTCTTTGTGCTGCTGTGTGACTTCACAGCAGTGACCAGAATCAGGGTGGTGCTAATGACTAAGCATTCCCACAATCCTAAGCACTGAGTCTAGGTGCTCTAACTAAGCAGAAATAGGGATCAATCCTGAATAAATCAAGGAAAAAGAAAAAGAAAATAGGAAAAATCATAACAATCTTAGACTGAAGCTCACAATTCATCTCTAAGTTCTTTATCACCTTCTGACCATTCAATGAAATACTTCAACTGCATACTATCCACAGACCAATGGCTAAATAGAGTGAGTTAATCAAGAGATCAAAAAATATCTCTGACTCTTTATTAACTATCATCAAGATGACTGGATGGAATGGCTTGTGCTTGCAGCATTCTAACATAACAACTATGTACACTCCACCACAGGCAAAACTCTCTTTTTCATCAACTATGGCTGACACCCTAATGTCTCTCATACCAAATGTGCCTATACTATAACCTCAGCCTCTTTAAACTTCATATCCATCATGATCAAGATCCATAATAAAATCTGAATCACCTTTAAAAAAGCAGCTATCTCTATGAAAAAACAGTATGACAAATATCATGCTCCAGCATACATGTATCACCCTAACAATAAGGTCTGGTTGGATACAACCAACCTCTATCTCTTATGACCAAAACAGAAACTCACTGACAAGCATACTGGGTCATTCTCTATTATCACTGAAGTCAGCAGTTCTATTTACAAACTCTGCCTTTTATCTAATTGAAAGATTCACAATATATTTAATGAATTATTACTCACTCTCTTTGTCACTCCTGTGTTCCCTAATCAGAAATGACCTCCATCTCCACCCTCTGACTTGATTGATGATGAGGAGCATTATGAAATTGATCAAATATTATATCATTGACTCTATAAAGTTAGAGCATGTGGTGGAAAAATGATAATGACTATTGACTACTTAGTTAGCTGGAAGAGCTATAGCCTGGAATCTAATCAATAGGTGAATAAAAAATATATGAATGCTGATGATGCTATAAAGAACTATGAATTATTCTCAAATTAAGCTATCAGAATAATAGTCTTAAAGAGGGGGTAATGTTATGATTTTTCTATTTTCTCCTTTAAATTAACTCCTATTTATACTTAGTCAGAGTGTCTATTCCAGTGCTTAAGACTGTGAGACTGGCTTAGTCATTACAACAAGCTGAGTCTATTATTGTCTTTCAATATGACAATGACATTTGATAATATACAATAATTCTTTTGTAGATAATAGTAATACTTAAGGACAACAAGCACAATGACTTGGACAGACACAATAAGTAGTAGTATATTTATCTTGATAGATGAGTAGTATATAAGTAGAATAGCTCTTGCTGTATAACCTCAGCTTCAAGCTGAAGTCTATTCATATCACTTCACTTTCAAGCTTTCTTGCAAAAGGCCTTGAAGTATATTAGTCAACAGATACAAACAGTAGACTCAGATATAACTGTATGAATATGTGTTAAGAACATGCCAATTGAGTGGGCTTGAGTGCATGCACAGAGTCCAGTGGAGTGCATGGGTGTTGACAAAGCTATTGGCAATGTCACTCTTGAGTCAGAGCCCAAGGATCTGGATGGACAGAATGGAGTTCCATTAGAGAAGTGAACCAAAATGTCCTTTGGAGTGGAATCTGACAAACAAAGTAAGGAGGAGTTGAAGTGGGTGTGAAGTGTAAATGGCTTATCCAAGTTGATATTTGAACTGAGTAGTTATGATGATGTATATAGCTTTATATACTAATGGTAGCTAATTTCAAGTCAGGTTCTATTGGGTTCCAGTGTCAGTATTCATTACCAAGTTCAGGGTCTAGATATTACAATGTGAAATACAGATGTGAAATGATAATGGTGAAATGAAATTAGTAGATAATGGGAAGTGGCCAGAGTCCAGTGGGTAGCATGATTGGATTCATGGTTGGTTGAGGTGACATGGAGGCTGGCAGCATGTGCATAACAGTATCTCCCCCTTAGCATTCTTGCTCTCAAGAGCACAGATCCCAATGGCTAGTGGGGCCACATGAAAGATTGTTGATGACTATGAGAGTTTTGCAGCTTGAACTGAAACCACTATCTTTACCTATGTTATCACTCACACACTCCTGAGCCTCTGGTGAGGGGATCTACTCCTGATGGCCCTGAAGAAGCCAAGGAATTGTTCCATCTGGAATGGTGAACTGCAGAGGAAGAATATGTGGAGGCCATAGAGAGCCATTTAGAATGGCAAGGGGAGTGAGAGCAGAAGGAAAGGGCTCATGTGGACTATATGGTCCAGGAGTCATGAAAAAAGGAGCAGAGAGAGGAATTGAAGAGAAAGAGAGAGGAGGTTTAGCAGGCCACAGAGGTGGACAAAGGAGGCAGAGGAGATGTTGAGAGAGGCAGCTCAGAGAGAGGCTGAGGAGAGGGAGGCTGTGGAGGCAGCAGCGAGAGCTGAGGCTGAGGAGGTAGAGCCAGAGAGGATGGTTACAGAGGATGGATTGCAAATGACTCCTGCAGAGGCCATTGATTTCCAGCTGCATCAAGTGTTGGTGGAATAGTTTAATCCTGACTCTGGTCTTCACTTTAAGAAGGTGACTCACCATGCACCTTCAGGGTCCAATGATGAGCAGGACAAGGGGACTGAGAGGGACAATGAGTCTGAGGAATCTGAGGGGACTCTGAAGAGGAGGAAGAGAGTATGAGAGGAGAAGAGAAGGGTAGCGGTTCTGGCAGAGAAGGGCTGTAAATGCAAGTTCAGATTGAGGAGTATAGTAGATGGCAGTAGAACAGAGATGGTCATTAGCTCCAAAAAGCAGGCAAAGTTAGAAGTGGTAGAACTGGCAGAGAGTGAAGAATTGTTGGATGGTGAAAGTAAGTGTCTTGGTTTTCTTTTATGGCTTAACTTAGCTTTTGTTTTTAGAGAGTTGTGTATGCTGTCATCAAAATGGTGCATGGTGTTATGCATGACTGGTAACTGAAGGCATCAGTTGAGGGTGGACTTGCTCTCACTGCAAGGTCAAGAAAACTATCTGTTTGTTCAACAAGAGTATCATTATGAGTAAGGTGATCAGCAGTGTAGAGGTCTCTGCTGGTCTCTACCAACTTTCAAAATTGATACACAAGTTGATGCATCATGTGGATGAGTTGGCAGATAAGGTGGCAGATGTTTGTGATACTGTGGCAGGTCTTTAAGATGACTATAGTTCCGATGATATGTCATCTCCTTTAGAGCTGTTTTTGGAGTCTGAGATAGAGGCCTGAAAGAAGGCCTGACTGATTTTCAAGGATGAGAGGGATCAGGAGGTGGAGAATCTTTGAGAGGTGATGTTGAAGGGGCTGGATGAGGATATAAAAGAGTTGAAGGAGCAGGGGAAGAGTTCAGGTTCTGGTGCAGACCCATTGGGTTCTACTTCTTTGTAAAATATTTTGTATGAAATATATATAGAAAAGAGCATCAGATATTGGTAGTAGAGAAAAAAAAAATGTAAATACAAGATTTTGATTTTGAAAGTGTAAAAAAAGTGATTGAAATAGTAGTAATTAGTGGTTAGAATTAAAATGATAAGGTGGAGCACTGGTGGTGTCCAGAGTAGCATTGTATTAGGAATGAGATGTTTGAATGACTTTGAACAAGGATCCTAGTTTGTCTGGGTATCAGTGGTGGAATTCTTCAATGAATTCATTGGCAGAGAACTCAGAGGCCAGTAACTAAGCAAATTCTTCATTGGTACCTTTGTATCCTAGCCACTGGATTTTGTATAGCAGTGGGTAGCAAAACTAGTAATCCAGTTTAGAGTCAAGGATTTGGGCTATTTCAAAATGTTCTTCTCCATTGACTTTGACTGGAGGCAGTAGTGGTTGGATTCAGTTAGAAATAGTGTTTTCTTCTATGAGTTCTAATTGTGACATATGGAAGATGGGGTGAATGGACTGGAGATCTGGCAGAAGCCTCAGGGTAAAAGAGTGAGTACCAGGTTGGGCTATGATTTTGAAAGAACTAAGATATTTTTTTGAGAATTTTCTGATTAGGCAGATGGTTTTGATATGTTTGGAGCTGAGATAAGCCTTATCCTCCACTGTAAATAGGGGTGCCAGAATCCAATGCTTGTCTGCTTGGATCTTGTAGTGAGACTGAGCTTCAAAAATTTCATTCTTCAGTAATTGATGAAGTTTATCAAGGTTGACTGCAAAATCTTAGGCCCAAGTGGAGGCGATGTCTCTTTCAAAGTGAACAGTGATGTTGGGGTGGTAACTCTTGTTAGTGAAAAATAGGGAAATTCTAGTAGATGTGTTAGAGGCATTATTATAGGCAAATTCAGCAATGGGTAAGAGAGTGTCTCAGTTGTCCTGCTGGTAGGAGCAGTAGATGTGGATGTATTATTTCAGAGTTTGGTTTGCTCATTCTGTTTGTCTATTGGCCTCCAGATGATAACCAGAGGTAAGGTGGAGTTTTATATCAAGGGCTATAGCTAAGGCACAAGTAAATTGGGAGACAAATTCAGAGCCACAGTCAGATATGATGTGACTGGATACTCCATGTTTGAAGAATACATGGATAAGGAAAAGTTGAGTGAGCTCCATAGAGTTAATAGTGTCATAAGTGGGAATGAAGATGGCTTGCTTGCTAGCTCAGTCTATGACTACTAAGATAGTGGTAAATCCATTGGAGTCCAGTAGTTGTTCAGTAAAGTCTATGGAAATGGAATCCTATGGCCATTCAGAAACTGGCAGAGGTTTGAGTAACCTATAGAGGTGGTGTCTAGATGCCTTATTGCACTCACAAACTGTGCAGGACTTAACATAGTGTCAGACATATTCATATATCTTTAGCCAAGTATAGTTCCACTGGACTAGTTCTAATGTCTGGTTTTGACTAAAGTGGCCTGCCAAAATATGGTCATGATTGTTCTATAGTATACAGAGATGGAGATCTCTAGACTCCAGAACATAGATGTGGCCTTCAAAGTGAAGAATGTCTGATTCATCAATGGACCACTGAGAGGGGGAGGATTCCAAAGTGGCCTTAGCCTGGTGGAGGCCATTGGAGGATGTAGAGTCAGAAGATTGTGCTTATTTGATATCAATGTGGAGCTTGTCAATGTCTATGATGACACTGGCTCAGAGGGTAGAGCCTTCAAGGTAGGTTGCATAGAGTGATGCAGAAAGTTATTCTTGGGTGAATATAGGTTAGAAATTATGAGGGTTGACTTGGGCATATTGGCTATCTCCCTTTTTAGGATAGACATCTCATCATCTAGTGAGCGTATCTGGTTTTCCACCAAGTTTTTCAGAGTGGAAACAAATTACTAGATTGAACTGGAATAGGTATTCAGACCAGTAGACTTGTTGGTGAGTTAGAATCTTAGTGATGCCAAAGTATTCAAGATTCTTGTGGTCTGTTATGACATTGATGAAGTCCACAGAGCCTTCAAGATAGTGCTGCTGAAGAGGATCTAAGCATGTGCAAAGTGAAAACAGATACAGCAGAGTGTTATCCACTGCCCACACTCACACCAACACACACACAAAACTCTTAGTTTGTGGGGGGATTATAATGTGATAAAAGTAGCAATCAACAAATATAATTGTCTTCTTCAATGAGATCACAGTGTGTGAATAGTAATAGTATGCTTATAACAGTCTGAGGTCTTTCTAAATCTCAAAGCTTTTTGTTTTATCAAAACAAGAGGTGGCAACTAGTGTTGTCAGGCCTCAAGGCAAAGGGTACTGCAGTTCAATACAATACATTGAAACACCCCTTCAAAGCTCTCAAATAGTCCCAAGCACAGCTCAGATCAACTCAAATCTCTAACACACACAATACACAACTCAAAGCTTCACACTTTAAGCAGAAACCAATCACAAACACATCCACAAGTGACCAAAAGTGCAGATCTCTGTTCACAAGTTTCCAAACCAATTGTAAACCCACAGGATTCAAATCTATGTGATCCAGAGACACAAACACAATAAAACCCTGTCTGACAGACTAAAGAGTTTGAACCTCTGCCACCTGTAGTGCCATGTGTCACCAATATCTCAAAAACTCAAGATGATGCTCTTCAGACACTGCTCTCTTATTTTCAGGTTAAAGCACAATCCAAAACCTCTTATCAAACTGGGCTCAAGTCCTTTGCAAGCTTTAATGTCTTGCTTAGTTTTCACAGCACTCTTAATGATATCAATAATCAGTTTATTCTCTCACCTGGGGTTACTAACACAAACCCAGAGCTAGAGTGCAAGACTTTCTGTGCTCAATACACTGCAACTGTGGGGGGTCAGAAACTCTCCCTCCCAGTCATACAATACTGTATTTAAATACTCTACTAGGATACTTACTAATACAATCCTACTATGGTATCCTCAAAGCATGGGACTCTGTGCTGGATCCTGTGGGTATTATTCATGTGCATATCACAGTTACCACACTTATTCTCTTTCAGGCAATGACTGTACCCACTGTTTCTTCGCTAGCTGACATCAGCTAGCTGGCCTTGCCAGGTCTGCTTGCTTTCTTATTTCTCTGGTGACATCTCTGACATCAGTAAACTGTTCCAGACCCCTGGAGTTATTTCTTATGCCAGGAGCCAGTCACAATGGCTATGTTCTGCTTCTCTGTGTCCAACCAGTCATTCCATCTGACTCACTATATTTCTCAATATGATGTAGAGTCCCTCACTGTGTTATGCATGCTAAGGCACCATATATATGCATGCAAGGCTCAGGGCAGTACCCATGCTATTCATTCCTGGAGTAATATTCCTCTACTTGTTAGCTTGTTGTCATCTGTCTATTCCTTTGTTCAATACCCATTACTCAGATACCTTTCTTTGGGTCTCAGTTCTCTGTTCTAAGGCATATCCCATCAGAGCATCAATGGCTGTGCATCTTTGATTAATGTGATCAGACTTGCTGATTATATTTCGATCATAGTCTTTTTATTTTTAGCATGTTCTCTTGTAATAGTATTGGTGCATTTAGGGCCAAGTGCTGGGATCTCACATGCAGCCTAACTCCTCTGATATTAGTCTGTTACTAGACCATACACTCTGCTTATTGTTACTTCAGTTTATCATTATGATAGCTAGGTTTCTGTGCACTCTAGTCCTATTTTCTGTTACATGCTTACTGGACTGGAATGCAGTCTATGTATTCACAATTTTTGCAATTTTACATGCCTGAACATAGAGAAGGCATATCACCACCAATGTTTAAAAGCTTCAAAAATGGTCAGAAGCTCCTTGTCATGAGTGTCATAGTTGAGTTTGGCATTGTTGGAGGCTCTGAGAGCAGAATGCAATCAGGTGAATTTCACCATCTTTGAGGTAGATAGAGAGGATAGCTGCAATGGCATAATCAGAGGTGTCAGTTTCCACCACTATCTTTTGATCAGGAACCCAGTGAGTAAGGATGGAAGCATATGTAAAGGCCTGTTTTAATTCATTGAAGATAGCTAAGCAATTGTCATCAAATTTCCATAGAGTTTTCTTGTGGGTGAGTCATGTAAGAGGAATGATGATGTCACTATATCCATGTATGAAGCAACAGTAGAAGTTAGCAAAGCCAAGGAAGAATTGGATATCCTTGACTTTTTGCAGCACTGGCCAGTCAACAATGGCCTTGACTTTTTCTTCAGACATGCAAAGTCCTTCAGATGATAGGATGTAGCCTAGGTACTCCATAGAGTCCCAGTTGAATTTGCATTTGAAATCCTTGCAGTAGAGTCTATTAGCTTTAAGCCTGTGTAGGACCTCTTGAATATATTTCTGGTGATCTTCTAGGTTGTCAGAATATATGAGGATGTCATTGAGGTAGATTACTACTGATATGTTGAGCATGTCAGAGAATATATCATTCACAAATCATTAGAATGCTGCTGGAGCATTTGTGAGACCAAAAGGCATAACATGCCATTCGAAGAAACTATAATAGGTCTGGAAGGCTGTTTTCCATTTATCCCCCTTAGCTATATGAACAAGATGGTAGACATGCCTAAAGTCGAGTTTGGTGTAGATGCATATGGAGTGGGTGGAGTCAAGGAGATCAGAAATGAGGAGGAGAGGGTAGTGATCTTTGTTGGAGACTTTGTTTAGGCTATGGTAGTTGATACAAAGTCAGAGTTCACTGGTCTTTTTCTTGACAAATAGAACTGGAGCCCCATGTAGAGAGTGAGATAGAGTAATGAACCCATTGCACAGATTATCATCAATAAACTCTCATAGAGTCTTGAGTTCAGATTCTGAGAGAGAATAAATAAGTCCAAGTGGTAGAGATGTTCCTTCCTCAAGGTTGATTTTGAGGTTGTATGGCCTGTGTTCAGGTAGCTTTTCAGAGAGGATATTGCTGAAGATGTCTGCAAAATCATGGTACTCTACTGGCACTGATAAAAGATCTGCTGGTTCCATGGATATAGCTTTGGCTCCAATATTAGGCAAGGAAGGCTGCAGTGTGAACTGCTGAGTGCCTTCTTCTGCACTGGCTCAGACAAATGTGACAGTGAATATGATGGAGATCTTTGGATGTGCTTTCATAGTAAAAGACTCTGAGGGAGGATAGAAGTAGATGGGTTCATATGGGAATAGAGTCTGCCAGCTATCTGGAGTTGATTTGGAATAGGGTGAAGTCCCAGGAGTTGGACTGATAGAGTCTGGTGGGCACAGAAGTCTCAGATTTGAGCTGGAAGGCTCAGAAAGGGATAGACTGTTGTCCTATAGGCACAGAAGTCTCTGGGATGCAGTAGAGGCTGCAGAATTGGTTGGAGTAAGATCCTAGTAGCTTGAGCAGAAAATGATACTGTTCTCAGCCTAGTCAATCAGTGGATTGTAGCAGGAGAGCCAGTTGTATTCTAGGACAAGATTGCAAGATGAATCCAGAGGAGTGACATAGAAGTCAATGGAGAAGGTGTCTCCAGATGGGAAACAGATGAGGATAGTTGTGATTTGAGATATATGGCTCCTGATGAAGCCATCAAATAATTGAAGTTGCACACTAGGGATGGTTTTAATGGAAATTTCATTGGCAGCTACATACTTAGTGTCAACAAAGTAGTGGCTAGAGCCAGAATCAATAAGGGCAGGAAAATGCAGAATGATACAAGTTGGGGAACCATCAGGTTCTGTGGTAGTCAGTAATTCTGCTGAGAGAGGAATGTGAAAGGAGTGATTGAAAAGGGATGTTGCATTGAGAGTGATGACCTCCAGTGTGCAAATAGAGTCAATGCAACCCTGAACTCACATGGAGGGAACAGGGTTGCTTCCTAGTTTTCTGACTCTGTCAGAGCCAGTTCCATAGGAGCAGTGTCGACTTCTGCTACATGACCCTTGATGGAGGCTGCTGTCTTCCACTTGTTGCAGTCCTTGGTCTTGTGTTTGGCTCCACAGAACATGCAAAGGTTGTTCTAGTGCCAGTGGTTTTTTTTTTTCTGAGTAAGATGGCCATCTTTATCTAGCTTGTTAGCATAGGGCTTAAGGGTGGTAGATTTCAGTGTGGAGCTGGAGTCTAAGGAAGATGTGTTAGACCCCTTGGATTTGGAGTTGGGGAATTTATTGTCCTAGTTTTCACAGGCAATTTCAGTCTTCTGGGTCCAGTAGTGAGCATCAAGTTCTTAGGCAAGAAAGTGCATATCATGAAGGTTGTTTGGCTTCCCATGGTGTGCCATGTCATTCTTGATACAGGTGCAGAGGCCACAGTAAAAGGCATGGTGGAGGGAGTTATCTCTATACCCAATTTGTGAAGTGTACTGGTTGAATTGGACTATATACTTCATGATCCAGTCTTTATCATGCATCTGAAGGTGTTTTAATGCATCTTCAGCATCTCCAATAGCATCAAAGAGGCTGAAGTTGCTATGAAGTTCATCTAGAAAAGCTGCATAGGAGAATTGTCAGACTGGTGGATTCCACAGATTGGGGTTAAGAATGTCTGGTTCAAACCAGTTAAGCACAGTGCCAGCCAGGAATGAAATGGCATAGTTAACCTTGTTAGCATCTGTTGCAAATATGGTAGGTCTGTTGTTGAAGTTCAACTGAAGAGAGACAATGAAAGCCTTCAGTTTATGAGGGTTAGAGCCATCAAATGGTTCTAGTTCCTTGACTTTGGTATGAGTAGTGGCTGGTTTAGAGTTGTTGAGGGAAGTGGAGACTCGTCATAACAGGTTCATGAATTCTAGGAATATATCCTGCTGATTTGGATTGTTACTTTCTGCAGGACCATCAGAGCTGTTTGGGTTATTGAGACCACCTGGACCTCCTGGATCTCTTAAACCTCCTGGTCCACCTGAAAAAGAGTTTGGTGGATTACCACCTGGTTCCCATCAGATGAGAGTATGAGTAGAGATGTCTGGATTCCCATGCATGTTGTCTAGGGATAAGAGGTCTATTGGAGAGTCAGTTTGGGCACCATATATCAGGCTGGCCTGTTGGACTCTATTGGTTGAGATGCTGGTGGCATTGAAAGAGTTAGGAGAATCATCATAATTAGGTTGGTGGGCAGTGAAGCTAGAGTGATTGTAGGTTTCCTTATGGAAAGATTGTCCTTCACTGGAGGCCGATCTGAAAAGGCCTGGTTGTTTCTTTGAGGTGGAGGCCAGAATGTCTTCCATAGAAAACATGTTTGGATGGGTGGGCTGAGTTTGTTTGAGATTGGTTTCTGTGGGTTCAGTAAATGTGGTGGACATAATAAAATTTTTGACTTAAGGGTTTGAGTTTGAATATACTGTTAAGAATGTGCTAATTGAGTGGGCTTGAGTGCACATATAGAGTCCAGCAGAGTGCATGGATGTTGATGAAGCTATTGACAACATCACTCTTGAGTCAGAGCCCAAGAATCTGGATAGACCAAATAGAGTTCTGTTAGAGAAGCAAACCAGAATGTCTTTCAGAGCAGAATCTGATGGACAAGATAAGGAGGAGTTGAAGTGGATGCGAAGTGTAGATGGCTTATCCAAGTTGATATTCGAACTGAGTAGTTATAATGATATATATGGCTTTATATACTAATGGTAGCTAATTCTGAGTCAGATTCCATTGGGTTCTAGTGTCAGTATTTGCTACCAAGTTTGGGGTCTAGATATTACAATGTGAAATACAGATATGAAATGATAATGGTGAAATGAAATTAGTAGGTAATGAGAAGTGGCTGGAGTCTAGTGGGTAGTGTGATTGGATTTATGGTTGGTTGAGATGACATAAAGGCCAGCAGCATGCATGTAACAATATGATACAGTATCTGTTTATCATATATTCTGATCATATGTGACTTGAGTCTAACACTTTGGCTTTGAGACATAAACCTGCTATACACATATAGTGGACTCAGATGTGACTGTACAAACTCAATACAGCATCTGTTTATCACATATTATTGGTCACATATTGCTTGAGCTTAACAATTAGCTTGAAGCTTCTTGCTTCTCTTTTTTTATGCATATTAGTGTGAAAGAAACTAAATGCCACTATCAGCCATATCAACCTCTGATCTCACTAACAGCTGAACTAGCAATGCTCAGCATATTAGATTTAGAAATCTATAAATGTGGCTGACACATCTCCCTCTGATCTCAAACTATGAGAATGAGAATTTCTCTGATGACTTATTTAATGCTAAACTGTTTTCTAACTCTTCTACTGCTCCATCTGAGCATAGAATTAAAGACCATGCTAGAGACTCTCTTGATGCCACTAGAATGGCTTCAGGCTTTTAACATATGTCCTCAGACTCTGGATACAACTCTCTCTATACAACTCTGGAAGAAAGCCCAGCCTTCTCTATCTATACCAACTATAGTAGTAGTAGAGCTACTGATCTCTGATTGAATGATGAGAATCCATTAGAAAGGTGGAGACAGAGTCTCTACTACTAAGTCACCCCTAACAGAGGTCTATGAGAGATTCTCTTTCTAATAGACACAGATTGAGCTGAGGACCTTGTTGAGTACACAGCAGCCTAAGCTCAGAACAAGCATGAGGAGACCAGATACAATGCTCAGTACCAATGTCACCAGTGTGAGCTCAAGGCCACTATCTGGGGATCTGCTTCTCCAATATGATACAGACTTCAAACTGAAATCTCAGGCTCCCTATTCAGAGAGCACAGAACAACAGAAACTGACTCTTAGATCAGACTTGCAGAAGCTGTCACTCTAAGCAAGATAGCTTGGCAGAACATTTATCTTCCTTCTCCCAGATGTCTTGACACTCCTAGTACAGATATTATTCCCTTAGATATCAGATTCATCCTAAATGCCTATGGACTTCAGATCCCTTCCAATATCTATATCAGTGACTACAGCATCTAAAGGTTCCTCAGAGAAAGAATTATAAGATTATTTCTCAATCTATTTTTTTACTAAAACTTTTGCTGATATCACTAAGAACTGGAGGAGCAAAGAACATGTAGAGATCACTGAGGAGACTCTGAAATCAGCACCAGCTAACTCTAGTCACAGTCTTCTCTTGAAACTGGCTCTAATATTGCTAGACTCAGCATCTAGAATGAAGACCAGCTCTTCCATGATAATTGAATCTCATGCTCTGTCTATTTATGATCAGTCTAGCAACTTCTTTGTCAAGGACAGCAAGAAAGAGGTGAATGATGAGGATGAGAAAGACAAGAAGAGTGATTGGTTTGCTCTTCTTAAATACTTCACATACCTGGGAGACTCTGCCAAGGTAGTAGATGAAGGAGCACTTATTACAAGAAATTCAGTAAAAACAGAAGAAAGAATATTTGTGGCTTTATCAGGAAAAAACAGCCATATTGTAGAAAGACATTAGCTCATTAATATTGCCATTCAGACAGAAGTATATAACCACAGACAATATTGAAAAAATTAACATTTTATAGTATGCTACAATTGTGTTAGGCCCAAATTCCACATGACTAGTAACACATGATAAACTGACAGAACCTCGCACTTTGGGTTAGACTGTCAGAGTTCACTTTATGTGTGACCAGTGTTGTGTTGTCAAGGCATTTGCAAGTAGCTCGAGATAAGATGGTGAAGAATAAACTTTAGCTTAACGCTGAGCTACTACAGTGAAAGTTGCCTACTTAAATACTGTTCTGTTATCATGCTATAAATAAATGTTCATAAAAGTTATTGTCTGTCATGAAGCTGTTACCCCTGCTGTTGCCAAGCGCTCCACAAAAGCTGTTATGCTATTACTGTTGCACTGCAATTTGTTGACAAAAGGAGTATTGTCTCTCTCTTCACAGTGCACAGCAGTGTGTGCTAGCAGAAGCCAATTGGGTGCTGACTAAGCTTCCCACAGTTCTAAGTGCTGGCCTAGGTGCTCTGACTAAGCGAGGATAGGGGTCATTCCAGACAAAAGAAGAGAAAAAATGAAAAGAAAATGGAAAAATCATAACAAATTGAATAAGCTATTTTTATTAATAATAGGATCTATCTTAAAGACCAACTGAGGAAACTTTTAATATACAAATCTAAATACAAGGTTAAACCTATGTCATGAACTCCTTCAGTAGTGCTAAAATAAGCTATCTATATAGCTCTATCTCTCTGAAGCTCCATGATCCAGTATATATACTCAATACCTGTTAGAAATATGCTAATTGGGTGGATTGAGTGCACATGCACAGACTAGTGGAGTGCATAGACATCAATAAAGCTATTGGCAACATCACCCTTGAGTCAAGCCCAAGAATTTGAACAGATAGAATGGAGTTCCATCAGAGAAGCAAAGAGAAGTGAATATCCTTCAGAGCAGAATCTGACAGATAAGATAGGGAGAAGTTAGAGTGAGTACAAGATGTAGATGGCTATTCAAGTTGATATTTGAACTGAGTAGTTATAATAGTTATATATGGCTTTATATACTAATGGTAGCTAATTCTGAGTCGGGTTCCATTGGATTCTGATGTCAATATTCACTACTGAGTTTAGGGTCTAGATATTACAATGTAAAATATGGATGTGAAATGATAATGACAAAAATAAAATTAATAGGTAATGGGGAGCAGACAGAATCCAGTGAGTTTCCATGATTGAATCCATGGTTAGTTGAGGTGACATGAAGGCCAGCAGAATATGCATAACAGTATCTCTCTGTTAGCATTCTTGCTCTTAAGAGCACAGATTCCAATGGCCAGTGGGGCTATATAGAAGATTGTTGGTGGCCATGGGAACTTTTTGCAACTTGGTCAGATACCACCACCATCATCCTAACTATATTGCCTCCCACTGTATATCATTGCTCATGTACTCCTGAGCCTTTAGTGAGAGAACCCACCTCTGATGGCTCTGAAGAGACCAAGAAATTATTTTCTCTAGAATGGCAGACCATGAAGGAAGAGTATGCAGAGGCCATAGAAGTCTACTTAGAGTGGAAAAGAGAGCAGGAGAGAGAGAAGAAGGTCCAGGCAGACTGTGGTCTGAGAGGTATGGAGAAAGAAGCAGCAAGAGGGGTTGGAGAAGAAGAAGAAGAAGGTCTGGTGAGTGACAGAGAAGTGGACAAAGAGGGCAGAGGAGGCATTGAGAGAAGCAGCTTAAAAGAAAGCTGAGGAGAGGGAGGCTGTAGAGGCTGCAGTGAGGGCTGAGGCCTCAGAGGTAGAGCAGAAGAGAATGGTTATAGAGAATAGATTGCAAATAACCTCTATGGAGGTCACTGATTTTCATCTGTATCAAGTGCTGGCAGAATAGTTTGGTTCTGGCTCTGGTCTTTGCTTCAAGAGAGTGACTGGTTATACACCTTCAGAGTCTAATGATAAGCAGGATAAGGGGACTGAGAGAAATGATGAGTCAAAAGAATCTGAGAAGACCCTGAAGAGGAGAAAGAGGATGCAAGAGAGAAAGAGGAGGACAGCAGGTCCAGCAGAGAAGGGCCATAAATGCAAGTTCAGATTGAGGAGTGTAGTGGATGGCAGTGGGACAGAGATAGTTGCTAGTTTCAAAAAGCAGATGAAGTTGGAAGTTGTAGGGCTGGCAGAGGGTGAAGAGTTGTTAGATGGTGAAAGTAAGTGTCTTGGTTTTCTTGTGTGGTTTGACTTAGCTTTTGTTTTCAGAAAGTTATGTGTACTATCATCAAGATAGTGCATGGTGTTATGCACAACTAATAACCAAAGATGCTGGTCGAGAATAGACTTGCTCTTGCTGCAAGATCAAGAAAACTGCTTATTTGTTCAATAAGAGTGTCACCACAAGTGAGGTGATCAGCAGTGCAGAGGTCTCTGCTGGCCTCCACCAAATTTTAAGATTAATTCACAAGTTGATGCATCATGTAGACAAGTTGATAGAAGAGCTGGTGGATGTCAGCAGTATGGTAGCAGGTCTCTAGGATGACTATGGTTCTAATGACATATTGTCTCCCTCAGAGCTGTTTTTGGAATCTGAGATGGAGGCCTGGAAGAAGGTTTGACTGATTTTCAAGGATGAGAGAGATCAGGAGGTGAAAGATCTTCAGGAGGTGATATTGAAGAGACTGGATGAAGATATAGAAGAGTTAAAGAAGTAGGGGGAGAGTTTAGGTTCCAGTGTGAGTCTGTTGAGTTCCACTTCTCTGTAAAAATTTTGTATGAAATGTATATAGACAAAGGTGTCAGAAGTTGGTAGTGAAAAAAAAATATAAATACAAGATTTTGACTTTGAAAGTGTAAAAGAAGTGATTAAAATAGTAATCAGTGGTTAGAATTGAAATAGTAAGATGGAGTGCCAGTGGCATCTGAAGTAGCATTGTATCAAGAATGGAATGATTGAGTGACTTTGGATAAGAGTCCTAATTTGCCTGGATATCAATGGTGAAATTCTTCAATAAATTTATTGACAGAGAACTTAGAGGCCAGTAATTAAGCAAACTCTTTATTGATACCTTCATAGCCTAGCCACTGAATCTTATACAGCAGTGGGCAGCAGAACCAATGGTCCAGCTTAGAGTTGAGGATTTGAGCTATTTTGAAATGTTCTTCTTCATTGACTTTAACTGGAGGTAGCAGTGGTTGAATTTAGTTAGGAAGGGTGTTTTCTTCTATAGGTTCCAATTGTGATATATGAAAGACTGGGTGAATGGACTGGAGATCCAGTGGAAGGCTCAGTGTGAAGGAGTGAGAACCAGATTGGGCTATAATTTCAAAGGGACTAAGGTATTTCTCTGAGAATTTTCTGGTCAAGTGGATGGTTTTGATATATTTGGCACTGAGGTAGACCTTGTTGCCCACTGTAAATAGGGACACTAGAATCTGATGCTTGTTTGCTTGAGCCTTATAATGAGACTGAGCTTTGGAAATTTCATTCTTCAGTATTTGATAGAGCTCATCAAGATTGACTGTGAAGTCTTGGGCTCAAGTGGAGGTGATGTCCCTTTCAGAGTAAACAGTGATGTTGGAGTGGTAATCTTTGTTAGTAAAAAATAAGGAAATTCCAGTGGATCCATTAGAGGCATTGTTGTAGGCAAATTCAACAATGGGTAGAAGGATGTCCCAGTTATCCTGTTGGTAGGAGCAGTAGATGCAGATGTATTGTTCTAGAGTTTGGTTTGTCTGTTTAGTTTGTTTATTAGCCTTCAGATAATAATCAGAAGTAAGGTGGAGTTCCATGTTAAGAGCTAAGGCTAAGGCATGAGTAAATTGAGAAATGAATTCAGAACTATGATCTGAAGTGATGTGACTGGATACTCCATGTTTGGAGAAGACATGGATAAGAAAAAGTTGGGCAAGCTCTGTGAAGTTAATGGTGTCATGAGTGGAGATGAAGATAGCTTGCTTGCTAGTCCAGTCAATGACTACCAGAATGGTGGTAAATTTATTGGAGTCTAGTAGTTGTTTAATGAAATCTATGAAAATAGAATTTTATGGCCATTCAGGAACTGATAGAGGTTTGAGTAGCCTATAGAGGTAGTATCTAGGTGTCTTGTTGCATCCACAAACTGTGCAGGATTTAACATAGTGTTGAACATATTCATGCATCTTTGGCCAGGTGTAGTCCTGTTGGACTAGCTCTAATATTTGATTTTGATCAAAGTGGCTTGCTAAAATGTGGTCATGATTGTTTTGAAGTATATAGAGATGGAGATTGTCAGAGTCTAGGATATAGATGCAGTCTTCAAAGCAGAGGATATTGGATTTATTAATAGACCACTGAGAGAGGGAGGATTCAGGAGTGACCTTAGTCTGGTGGAGGCTCTCAGAGTATGTAAGGTCGAACAATTATGCTTATTTGATATTGGTGTGGAGTTTGTCAATATCCATGATAGCATTAGTCCATAGGATAGGGCTCTCAAGATAGGTTGCATAGAGTGATGCAGAGAGTTGTTCTTAGGTGAACACAGGTTGGAAATTATAGGGGTTGACTTGGGTATATTAGCTATCTCCCTCTTTAAGGTAGACATTCCATCATCTAGTGAGCATATCTGATTTTCCACTAAGTTTTTCAGGGCAGAACTGAATTACTAGGTTGAACTGGGATAGATATTCAGACCAGAAGATCTGTCAGCAAGTTAGAATCTTAGTGGTGGTGAAGTATTCAAGATTCTTGTGATCTGTTATGACATTGATGGAGTCCATAGAGCCTTCAAGATAGTGCCACTAATATTTAAAGGCTTCAAAAATGGCTAGAAGCTCCTTATCATAGATGTCATAGTTGAATTTAGCATTGTAGAGGCTTCAGAAGCAGAAAGCAATGGGGTGAATTTTGCTATCTTCAAGATAGATGAAAAAGATAGCTGCAATTGCATAATTGGAGGTGTCAGTTTCCACCACTATCTTTTGATCAGGGATCCAGTGGGTAAGGATGAGAGCATGTATAAAGGCCTGTTTCAACTTGTTGAAGGCAGTCAAGTATTTGTTATCAAATTTCCATGGAGTTTCCTTGTGGATGAGTTGTATAAGGGAAAGAACAATATCACTATATTCATGTATGAAGTGATGGTAGAAGTTGGCAAAGCCAAGAAAAGATTGGATGTCCTTGACCTTTTACAGTATTGGCCAGTCAACAATGGTCTTGACTTTTTTTTCAGACATATGAAGTCCTTCAGATGATAGGATGTAGCTTAGGTATTCTATGGAATCCTAGTTGAATTTTCATTTAGAATCTTTGCAGTAGAGTCTATTAGCTCTAAGCCTATATAGGACCTCACAAACATGTTTCTGGTGATCTTCCAGATTGTCAGAATATATGAGAATGTCATCAAAGTAGACTACTACTGATATGTCAAGTATGTCTGAGAATATATCATTCACAAATTGTTGGAATGCCACCAGAGCATTTGTGAGGCCAAAAGACATAACATACCATTCAAAGAAACTATAATGGGTTTGGAAGGCTGTTTTCTATTTGTTCTCTTTAGCTATGCAGATGAGATGGTAGGCATGTTGAAGGTCAAGCTTGATGTAGATGTGTGCAGAGCAGGCAGAGTTGAGGAGATCAGAAATGAGGGGAAGAGGGTAGTGAACCTTCTTGGAGATTTTGTTTAGGCCACAGTAGTCAACACAGAGTCAGAGTTCACTGGTCTTCTTCTTGACAAATAGAACTAGAGCTCTGTGTGAAGAGTGGGACAGAGTAATGAACTCATTGTATAGATTATCATCAATAAACTCTCATAGAGCCTTGAGTTTGGATTCTGAAAGGGAGTAAATAGGTCCAAGCAGTAGAGATGTTCCTTCCTCAAGATTGATTTTGAGGTCATATGACTTGTGTTTGAGTAGCTTTTCAGAGAGAGTATCACTGAAGATATCTGCAAAATCATGGTACTCTATTGGCACTGATAAAAGGTCTGCCAGTTCTGTGGATGTGGCCTTGGCTCTAATTTTAGGCAAAGAAGACTGCAGTGTGAACTGCTGAGTACCTTCTTCTGCACTGGCTCAGACAAATGCAGCAGCAGATATGATAGAGATCTTTGGGTGTGCTTTTGTAGTAAAAGACTCTGAGAAAGAATAGGAATAGATGGATTCATATGGGAATAGAGTCTATCAGCTATCCAAAGTGGATTTGGAATAGGATGAAGCTCTAGAAGTTGGACTGATAGAGTCTGGTGGGCATAGAAGTCTCAGAATTGAGCTGAAGAGCTCAAAAAGGGGTGGACTGTTGTTCTATGAGCACAGAAGTCTCTGAGATGTGGTGAAGGCCATAGAATTGGTTGGAGTGAGATCCTGATAGCTTGAGCAGAAAGTGATATTGTTCTCAGCCCAGTCAATCAGTGGATTGTAGCAGGAGAGCCAGTTGTATCCTAGGACAAGATTGCAAGATGAATCCAGAGGAGTGACATAGGAGTCAATGGGAAAGATATCTCCAGATGGAAAACAGGTGGAGATAATTGTGATTTGAGATATATGGCTCTCAATGGAGCCATCAAATAATTGAAGTTGCACACTAGAGATGGTTTTAATAGGGATTTCATTAGCAGCTATATATTTAGTGTCAACAAAGCAGTGGCTAAAACCAGAGTCAATAAGGGTAAAAAAACATAGAATGATACAAGTTGGAGAGCCATCAGATTTTGTGGCAGTTGGTAATTCTGCTGAAAGAGGAATGTGGAAAAAGTGATTGAAAGAGATGTTGCATTGAGGGTGATGATCTCTGGTGTGCAAATAGAGTCAATGCAACTCTGAACTTGCACAGAGAGAACAGAGTTGCTTTCTAGTTTTCTGACTCTGTTAGAGCTGACTCCACAGGAGCAGTGTTGACTTCAGCTGCATGATCCTTGGCAGAGGCTGCTGCCTTCCACTTGTTGCAGTCCTTGGTCTTGTGTTTGGCTCCACAGAACATGCAAAGGTTATTCTGGCACTGGTGGTCTTTTTCTTTCTGAGTAAGATGATCATCTTTGCCTAGCTTGTCAGCATAGGGCTTAGGAGTGGTAGATTTTGGTGTGGAGCTAGAGTCCAAGAAAGAAGAGTTAGACCCTTTAGATTTGAGGTTGGAGGATTGGTTGGAGACCTTATTGTCCTGGTTTTCATGGGCAATTTCAGTCTTTTGGATCTAGTAGCAAGCATCAAGTTCTTGGGCAAGGAAGCATATATCATGAAGATTGTTTGGCTTCCCATAGTGTGCCATATCATCCTTGATACAGATGCAGAGATCATAGTAAAAATCATGGTGGAGAGAGTTATCTCTATACCCAATTTATGAGGCATACTGATTGAATTGGACCATATACTTCATGATCTGATCTCTATTGTGCATTTGAAGATGTTCTAATACATCTTTGGTATCTCTGATAGCATCAAAGGAGCCAAAGTTGCTACAAAGCTCATCTAAAAAAGCTACATAGAAGAATTGTCAGACTGGTGGATTCTATAGATTGGGATTAAGAATGTCTGATTTGAACCAGTTAAATGCAGTGCTGGCCAGGAAGAAAATAGCATAGTTGACCTTGCTAGCATCTGTTGCAAATGTGATAGGTCTATCATTGAAGTTCAACTGAAGGGAGATGATGAAAGCCTTCAGTTTATAAGGATTGGAGTCATCAAATAGTTTTAGTTCCTTGACTTTAATATAAATAGTGGCTGGTTTAGGGTTATTGAGGGAAGCAGAGACTCCTCATAACAGGTTCATGAATTCTAGGAATATGTCCTGCTAGTTTGGATTGTTGCTTCCTGTGGGGCTGTCAGAGCTGCCTGGGCTATTGAAACTGCCTGGTCCTCTTAGTCTATCTGAAAAAGGGTTTGATGAGTTACCATCTGATTCCTGTCAGATAAGAGTATAGATAGGAGTGTCTTCATCTCTGCCTTCTGAGTCTAGGCTGTCTGAATTCCCATGCATGTTGCTCAGAGATAAGGAGTCTATTAGGGAGTTGGTAGCATCAAAAAGATTAGGAAAATCATCATAATTAGATTGGCAGGCAGTGAAGCTGGAGTGATTGTAGGTTTCCCTATAAAAAGGTTGTTCTCCACTGAAGGCTGATCTGAAAAGGCCTGGTTGTTCTTTTGAGATGGAGGCTGAGATGTCTTCCATAGAAAACATGTTGCAATGGGTAGGCTGGGTTTGTTCAGAATTGGTTTCTGTGGGTTGAGTAAATATGATAGACATGATAGAAATTTTTGACTCAAGAGTTTGAGTTTGAATATACTGTTAGAAACATGCCAATTGAATGGGTTGAGTGTATGCATGGAGACCAGTGGAGTGCATAGGCATCAACAAAGCTATTAGTAATATCACCTTTGAGTCAGACCTAAGGATTTGAATAGATAGAATGGAGTTTCATTGAAGAAGCAAAGAGAAGTGAGTATCCTTCAGAGTGGAATCTGATGGACAAGGTAGGGAGAAGTTGGAGTGAGTATAAGATGTAGATGGCTATTCAAGTTGATATTTGAACTGAGTAGTTACAATGGTTATACATAGCTTTATATACTAATAGTAGCTAATTCTGAGTCAGATTCTATTGGGTTCTGATGTCAATATTTGCTACTGAGTTTAGAATCTAGATATTACAATGTGAAATATGAATGTGAAATAATAATAGTGAAAATGAAATTAATATATAACAGGGAGTGGGCAGAGTCTGGTGGGTTTTCATGATTGAATCTATGGTTGGTTAAGGTGACATGGAGGCCAGTGGCATGCATATAACAATATCCTCAATCTGAAGTTTTACTAGTCAGCTCATTTAATTCCAACCTTAGCCAGCCAGTTGACCTATCAGGCTCTGAAATCTATGGACCAGCCAGGGAAGCTGACTATTCAGCAGGCAACTGCCACCAAATGAAGTCAGTACTAGCAGAAAAGCTCTGGAGGCTGATAATTCAGAAGCTATCAAACTTGGCTTTACTATATAAAATAGGGTAATTGTATGAAAGAAAGCATGTGTTAACCCCAAATGACATGTGATCTAAACACATGATAAACTGACACTGTCTTGTACTTTGGACAATGATGTCAGAGTCCACTTGATGTGTTATGTGGCTTTGTATTTTAAGGTCTTTAGATTATCTCAAGATAAGATGGTGAAAAAATAAACTTTAGCTTGAAGCTGGAGATACTACAGTGAGAGCTACACTACTTATATACCAGTCATCATCCATCTAAAGATATAACTACCAATTCTTTGAAAAGAGAGATAAAAAGTGAAAAAATCATAATATTACTCTCTTATTAAGACTATCATCCTAATGGTTTAATTTAGAGATAAGTCATAGGGTTATGGTAGCAGATAATCTGCCCTTCTTCTTGTAAGATTCATGAAGATATTGACTGTTATATTGGTCATTCCAGCAATAATTCATAGTTATAGATAGTATTAGCATGCATGTGCTGCTTATTTACCTATTGGTTGGATTCAGGGCTGTAGCCCTTTCAGCTGATCAGATAATTGACTGTTGTCTGGATGCCTCCTCTGTGAGCTTTTACTTTTCATAGTTTGTGATATAAGACTTTATTGACTTTATAGTGTTCTTCATTGTTGATCAGCTCTGGTGGAGGGAAGGGTGGATATTTCTGGTTTGGAAACACTGATGCAATGTATAGTTGTAATAATATCTCATTAAAGACATCATGTATTTTTCAGGTGGAGAGGAGTTGTAACTTATAGGTGGAGTCACTGACTTTTGTGAGGATGGAGAAGAGTTCAGTTTGTTTGTTGACAAGTTTACATATTGGACATGGAAGATAAAGGTTTATTGTATTTAGCTATACTTTGTTATTGACTGAATATTTGTATGCAGATCTCCAATATTTGTTGTATTGCTTCTTTATTGTCTCCATGGCTTTAGTGAGGGCTGTTTGCATTTCAGAGTGAATCTTTGCTATTGTTGCTGCAAAGTCACTTGAGGCTGATGTCATGGTGTGATGCCACTCAGTCTGAGCAATGTTGGGATGTCATCCATGGTTGACAAAGAACAGAGTTTTGCCAGTAGCTGAGTGAATTCTGTTATTGTGTTAGAAGGCAGTGAGTGCCAGTCATTCTATCCAGTCATCTTGCTGATAGTTGATAAAGAGGTGGAGATATTTCTCCATCTCTTGGTTTGTCTATTCTGTTTGTCTATTTATTTGGGGGTGATATGCAGTCAATGTGTTTCATCTAATATTGAGAAGCCAGTACAAGTCATTTAGAAACTTAGAGACAAATTACAGTCTTCTGTCTGAGATGACTACTTGAGGCATTCTATATTTGGCATAAACCTTATCTTATAAAATCTTCACTCATCCTTCTAATATTAATTCTGTTGAACAAGTGATCAGTATGATCACTTTTGAAAATCAATCAACTATGATGAAGATGATATCATAGCTATTATAGTCTAGTAATTCAGTGATCATGTCAACTGATATGTGAGTCTATAGTGATATTGAAATCTCATTCAAGTGTAGTAGTGTAGCCTATGATTGTGTCAATGACTTGCCTCTTTGGCATACTTTGCATGCCTTGATATATTAGGTGACATTATTGCTCATCTTAGGCCACCAATACTCTCAGAGTATAAGCTTCTTTATCTTGGCGATCCCTGGATGTCCAGTGGTTGCATGATTGTGACATGTAGTGATTATCTTGCTATGGAGAGTTTGATCTTTGAGGATGTAAATCTGTCTGTCATAGTGGATCAATCTATCTTCCTTTGTCATTCCCTGCTTATGATTGAGTGATAGAGCCACTCGCTGGTCTCACTTGTGGGTATCCTGAGTTGCACTCTTGATATGCTCATGGATTTCTTCTTCCATTAGCACAATCATGGCCCAAAAGTGCTCAGGCTTCAATATAATCACTCTTTTATTGTCAACTTCTCCCTAGTCATGGTCTGCCCTCCTGCTGAGCAGATCTGCCTTCTTGTTAGCTAGACCCACCTTGTGGTATAATGTATAGTCATACTCTGATAGTTCTGTGACCTATTGAGCTTACTAGCAGTTTAGCTTTTGTAGTACTTAGAAGTACTGTAGATTCTGGTGATCAGTCTAGATCTCAAAGATCTGAGCTACTCTAATTATATAATGCTGCTATTTGGCTAGGGCAAACATTATGGTGAGTAATTCTTTGTCGTATATTTTATAGTTGTGTTCTGTGATAGTAAGTACTTTGGATAGGAACATGACTGAGCATTATTTGCCCTTCTGTTCCTGTGAGAGTATGGCCCCAATAGCTTCTTTACTGGAATCAGCTTCAATGCAGAACTTTCCATCCTGCATCAGAATAGCAAGGACCATATCTTCTGCTAGCTAGTGCTTGAGATTGTTGAATGCCAATTGTTGAGATGGGCCTCAGGTCTATAGTGCATTGCCAGTCAGCTGAGTCATCAGCCAGACTATCTTGCTGTAGTCTCAGATAAATTATTGATAGAAGTTGGTGAAACCCAAAAGAGACTGTAACTCCTTTTTTTTGGTGGGCTCTGGCCATTCTGTTAATCCTGCCACCTTGATGAGATTCATTCAGATACTTTCTTTGCTGATAATGACTCTGAGGTATTCAGTCTTGAGTACCTTGAATTCACATTTCTCTGCTTTGAGGAATAATTAGTGCTTCCTCATCAGAGCCAGTACTTGTTGAACCAGTTTTCAGTGCTCTTTTTGAGTCTTAGATATAATAAGGATGTCATTCAAGTAAATCATGATCTTTCCAGTAGTGATAAGGTTTTTAAAGATGTCGTTCATCATTCACTGGAAAGTGGCTGATGAATTAGTGAGGCCAAAAAACATAACCATCAGTTCAAATAGTCTTCAGTTGGTGTGGAAGACAGTCTTCCACTCATCCCCCTCTTTTATATGCACATTGTTGTAACTCCAGCAGACATCTAATTTGGTGTAGTATTAGGTGCCACAGAGTTTATCCATTAGTTCAGAGATTAGCAGGAGTGGATAATAGTTTTTAATTATCATCTTATTGAGCTTTTAATAGTCTTGTACTGGTCAGAGTTTGCTGTCCTTCTTCTTGATGAAGAAGAGAGAGGCCATTGGAGATTTTGATGGTCAAATTCATCCACTAGAGAGATTCTCCTCCAGAAACTGATTGAGTTCTTATTGTTCATTGTTGCTAAGTAGATACACCTTGCAATCCAGGTTAGCATTAGCATTTGGGATCAACTTGATCACATGATTCCAAGGCTTCAGGTCTGGTAACTCATTGAAGCTTTCTTTATCAAATAAGTCTCAGAAATCCTGGGCCCACTCTGGCACTATTTCCTTGAATATCTTGCTTTCTTTTCTTGTATTGGCCTTTGCAGCCAAGTCATTGGCATAGTGCATGACATGAATATGGATGACCTTTTGCAGATCTACAGTGAGAATGGTCTCACCATCCTCCATTTCTTCATCCCACTGATCTTTGTGATCCTCATCAGGAACTTGAATAGGATCTTCTGACAATAACATCTCACAAATATGATTCAGCTGGTTTTCCAGTTAATAAGTGGATTGTGGTGAATTAACCAATTATGACCAAGAAAGATTTCCTTGGTCTCTAGATCAGTGATGGCCAAGTCAATCCTTTCAGAATAATCTCCAATTGTGAGCTTAAGCTCCATGAATTCAGTAATCAAACCAGCTTGATTCTTGATACTGTCTGCATTGTAGACTGGAATCAGAGCTGCCATAGCCTGAGTGAGTAGATTGTGCTTGGTGATAAAAGCATGATTGATTGAGCTGCCTGTGCAGCTGCTGTCAATCAGGACAGTCACTGCATGAATGCTTCAAGATGTAAGTGTCTCAATTTGGGCTTTAGCCAGAAGGTCTTGGCTTAGGGTTTTGGATTGTCAGATAAATTTCCATAGTCCTCAGAGTTCATTGAGCCATTCTAAGGCTTGGCAGCACTTGGCTTTTCTCATTCTCTTTATTACTTTGTCAACCACTTCTTCAGCTTGGGTTTTGTAAACCCAGTTTCTGAGCATGGCTTTTGCTGCAGCTTTGTCTTTTGCATCCTTGATGGCTTGCCAAGTCCATTCAGTGTCAAATGGCTTGAGCTAACTAGTGGAACTCACTGCTTCTATTCAGCCCATGGGTGATTGAGTTTGTTTCTTAGGTGATCCTTTCTGTGGAGTGGTAGTGTTGGGTATATTTGAATGCATGCATAATTTAGATATAGATAGTACTATAGAGATAATGTCAGTCCATCCAGTGTCTGTCTGTGACACACCACTCATTGCTCTGGCCAAGTCAGCAGAATCACTCACTGCTCAGCCCCCTCTTTTACCTCCTTGACTTTTGTCTCTGATCCAAGGGCTTCTTCTTCTTTCTGTAATTTGATGATCAGCACTCTGAGATCTTCTCAGATGCACTTATTCTTCTTCTGTGGGCAGTCTCATACTATGTGGTCTTTCTGGCTACAGTTGAAGCACTTCTCCTCCTTCTTGAGCTGATCCACATCTATTAGCTTATCTGTTCTGGTAAATATCATGCCCATACCAGTTTTTTTCTCACTATAAGAGGAAGTTAGGGTTGAGCCATCAGGCTTGACAGTCATAGTTGGATTAGAGGGGTAAGGCTTCATTCTCTGTGCTTGACTCTTCTGTCCTCCTGAGAGAGTCATCTGCTCTGCCTTCTATTATTATCATTCCTTTTACATGTTGATAATATGCTTCTTCCATGCATCATATCCTTTCAGAATATTCTCACTGATAACCAAGATCATCTTCAGGTAAGATGTGAAAAAATTGCAATAATGCAATACATATACTGAAAGTTTCTTTGACATGCACTACATCCCCATACTGATGTTGCTCCTATCTTCATGTACTCAACCATTTGGCCAGTGTCATTGATATTGTCCTGAACTCTGGCCAGTTTGCTGAGCCATTTCAACTTATCAAAGTACTCCATTGTCAGCTTATCTTCCATCTTATACTCTTTTATCTTCTGTTTGTATACTTCCTGTATGGTGGGATCCATGAACTTGTCAGTCACTATTTATTTGAACACTGGCTACAAGGGTAGTTGATGATGCTGCCATGTGGTTGACCAAAATGTAGAGGCTAAAAGTATCTATCATGTTTTTGCTTTGTCTTCCATGTGGGTAGAGATAAAGGTGACTTTGTATATGTTGAGCATGAAGTATAATGTAAATATTTGAAAGTATTGGTTACAGTCAGTGAGGAATCAGTCAATGTCATTGAATGCCCCTTTGAAGGGGCAGAGTTTGTGTATGAGGTCTGGTTTGCAGTTAAGGATTGTGGTGTCAGCCACAAGCACTGTTATTGGGTTTGGGATCCTGCCAAATGGCAGGACATTCCAGAATATCAGAGATCTCAGGAAGGAGTGCAGGGAGTCATTGTTGGTGATGGGACTTTCCAGTGGTGATGCCTTCTTGCACACAATGTGCCCATTCTGAATAGTGAACTCTAGTTCAATTGCCTCAGAGTCATCTTTTTTGGGTGAGAGTGCTTCTGGAGCCTTTCTGCTTTCTTTGGCCTCATCTGACAGTGGCTGGCTAGTAAAGAGTCAGTGCATGGATTGTGCTCACAGATTCTGATAGAGGTTTCTCAGCTTGGGTCAGTTCTGCATAAGCCAGGATGCCATACTTTAAATGGCTGAGGTTGTGAACATGTATCAAGATGAAATGGTTCAAATCAATGGTGCCATGTAAACAGCTTAGCTAGGTGCCACACTTGGCATTCACAGCATTGGTTTGATATTGAACTAGGACTTATAGGCCAGTAACAGTGCTAATTGGGTTTCTAAATGATTTTTATTATAAATAAAAATGGCCTGCTTGGTAGCTGTATATTGAAGAATTTTTGCATATTTGACTTTATTAGCAGTGGTATACCTCTGTTCATGGGTGACACCAATCAGGTGTCATCCACTCATAAAGTGGCTGCTCCTTTCTGGTACAGCCATAGGAATTCACCTTAGTGCTCTATCTGCACCCTCCTTGCTAACTCTTCTTCTGTTGGGTGTTGCATAAATACACTTTTCTACTCAGAGAGGGGATCTCCTTCTCTCTCATCATTAGACTCTTCCTCATTGTCCATCTTGCTCTTATCCTCCTTGAGGAGAGAACTGTCACATAGGTCATAGATATCCAGGGTGACCTGGCTGCTGCTGCTGCTGGTTACTGGGTCTAGTGTCATTAGGTCCAGGGCAAGAAGAAGGCTCTCTTCCTCACTGGTGCTCCTCAGCATCATGTCTTGCTGCTTCCACTATCACTGCTCTGTGATATCAGTGAAAGTTTTAATAGAAGTGAGATTAGAGGAAGAGCATTGCAATATGCCTATCTAGAATCTGCTTGAGGTCTCCAGTGGGTTCAATGTGCTCACCATCACCTCTGAGGTCTCCTTTCTAACTTTGTAAGTCTCTTTCTCAGACTGGAATGTCATCAGTGTCAGCAATTGAGTCAGTCCTGTAAGATAGCAGATGATCATTGTCAAGATTGAGTGACACTTGTCAGTGGATGTTGTCTGCATGAATAATGCCTTTGGAGAGTACTGCCTATGAGTCAGGTTCTGAAGCAGCAGGAGTGCTAGGTTTCCAGAATGGAGTGTTGGGAGAGTTGATGAGAGTTCTATCGATGGTGGAGGTACTAGGGCTCTCTGAGCCCCTTTGCCAGTCTGCTATTTCTTGTGCTCAGAGATACTATCCAAAGAGTGTTCTGCCTAGCTGTCTTGTACTCAATTTGCATCTGCTTCTGGACATACTCAGCAAGGGAATCAGTGTGTCAAACTTTATCCTCTGGGGAGAGGACCAGGTCAATAGGGTCAGTCTGTTGTGGACCTTCTGATAGCATTCATATGCTGCCTATTCTACTTAGAGTGTGGCTGCTCTGGCAGTGCTCCATTCAGTCAACTGCTGCTGCTGCTGCTGCTGCTGCTGCTTGCCAGTATCTGTCTTTATTGCTGTCATTGGCAAAGAATATGTCATCAGTTCTGACAATACCTGTTCTTCCTCTCTTGCTGTTGGTACTCTGATTCTCAATGTATAGCTTAATGGGGAAACTCTCTCTGCTTTCTGTTGCCATTGCATGTAGGAATCTATGGCCATCATTTGGGAAGGTACTTCTACTCCTTTAAGCCACCTTAATAGCATCAAGGGAGTCTCTGGTATGGCATCTAATGCTGGGCTGAGAGGGTGCAGTTGAGGGGGTTGCCCTTATCATATGGATGTGGCTGGGGATGTCCATGCACTCAACACATGGGATGGGCATGTTGGGCCTTGGTCTTCAAAACCCTGTAGCCCAAGGGTTGCTATCATCTCTGATGATTGCTGTCAGAGGTTGAAGTGGGTATTGGTGCTGCATTTCTTCTCCAGGACATTGTGAAGGTATGTTTCCAGGATTAGTTTCAGGTATGGTTTCTTCCATAAGCTGAAAGGACTGTCAAGCAGAGGGAGAGATGTCATGGAGAGAGAGATCAGAGGTGACATTGCATAGAATGTGTTGGATATGCTGAAATTCTTGATAGTGTCTAATAGCCCAGACAGTGATTGATTGGCATCCATAGCACAGCTGTATGATCACCAATAATCCTAGTAATGTTCTGATGATAGAAGTGAGAAGTTTGAAGAACTCATGAGTAAATTTCAGATCTGATGGGTTGATTGCAGAGGGCATTCAGTTTCTCAGCATAATTGGACTTGAGAAAGAAAAGCTAGAAGCTTCAAGCTAATTATTAAGCCTAAATGACATGTGATCTAAACACATGATAAACTGACACTGTCTCACACTTCAGACAATAATGTCAGAGTCTACTTGATGTGTTATATGGCTTTATATTTCAAGGCCTTTAGATTACCTCAAGATAAGATGATGAAGAAATAAACTTTACCTCAAAGCTGGAGATACTATAGCAAGAGCTACACTACTTATATACCAGTCATCATCCATCTAAAGATATAACTACCTAATTGTGCATCTTAGTATTATAGAGCATTTTGTCCAGTGTTATTAAGCTATCTATAAAAGGGTATTGTCTGTTGTTGAGCAGTTACTGTCACATCAAAGAACAATGACCAACTAGGCATATTGTGATGACTAAGCCTTGTCTCATAGTTCTAAGCACTGGTTAAGCACTATGACTAAGCAAAAATAGAAGTTAATTCCTTGAAAAAAGAGGTAAAAAGCAGAAAAATTGTAACAGCATGATCCACAAAAAGCTCTATCACAGATGATAACTCACTGCACTCATTCTCTGGCCCACTAGCTGAGTGATGATGACTGTTATTTGATCAGTACTCTAATCTAATGAGGGCATTACCTCAAGATGCCACTATCATTAATCACAAACCTGATCTGCTCTGAAAGCTCTGCCCTTTCAAAGGCACCTCAGATGATATTGATCAGTTCTTCATTGACTGCAGGTAGTATTTTAAAGTATACTCAGTCTACTTCTCCTTTGATATTTATCAAGTCATCTTTGTCTCTATCTATCTCAAAGACAAGGCTAATATCTGATGGACCTTGCTCTCTCTGATGTATGAAAGGAACACATCATAGAGATGAACAAAGAGCAGCAATAGCAGAAGATAGAACAGGCTAACCTTCAGAGTAATTGAAAGCTCTACCAGCCTCAGAATATGAAGTCTGGGAATTTTACTAATGCCAAGACCAGATTGACCTCTTCTGCCACCCCAATGTATGGAACCCAGAAGATGAGCATCAGCACCATATATATCAGAAGTGAAAATCAATAGATATTGATTAGCTTAAAAAGGAGAGTAAGTGCTTCAGTTGCAGATAAAAGAGACATTTATCATAGGATTGTCTGAAGAAGAAATGCATATGGGAGGACATTAGAGCACAGATTGCTGAGTTGCAGAAAGAAAGTGAAGAATTTAAAAAGGAGATAAGAATTAAGAAGGTAAAAGATAAGGCCAACTAGTGAGTGATTCTACTGGATTGGCCAAAGGACTTAGTGGTATGTGTCTCACAGCTGCTGGACAGACTTGTAGTACTTCTGTAGTTATGCCTAAATTATGCATGCATTTGAATATACTCAAATCTGTCATGATGAGACCACTAAAGAAATCATGAAAAATCAAAGCTCAACTACTCACAGGCTGAACAGAAGGAGCAACCCCCACTACATGGCTCAAGCTTTTTGACACTGAATGGATTTAGTGCACTATCAAAGATTCATGGACAGAAGAAAAAGCAAAGGCAGTACTCAAGAACTGAGTACACTAAACTAAGACTGAAGAAGTCATTGATAAGATGATTGAGAGAGTAAAGAAGGCTGAGAGATGCCAAGCATTAGAATGGCTCAATGAGCTCAGGGGACTCAGAAAATACATCTAATGGCAGAAGACCCTGAGAGGAGACCTAACCACTAAGACTCAGATTAAAACACTCACTTCCTGTTCCATATATGCTATAACAGCTCTGATTGACAGTGGCTATACTAGAAGCTCAATTAATCATGCTTTTGTCAATAAGTATAGCCTATCTACTTGAGCAACTGCTACTCCCATACTGGTATATAATGCTGATAGAACTAACAATCAAGCTGGTTTGATTACTGAATTCATCAAGTTATGCTTGACAATTAGAGATCATTCAGAATGGATTGACCTAGCCATCACTGACTTAAGGACCAAGAAGATGTTCCTCAGACATAACTGGTTGATCCATCACAATCCACTTGTCAACTAGAAAACCAGCAGGATTACCTTTGCTTGATGCTAATGCCACAAAATCCTCTTTGAGTTGCTGAATGAGGACCCTGAGGATTGATGGGATGAGAAGATAAAGGACAGGGAAACTATCCTTGCTATTGACATAGAATAAGCCATTCACATCCAGGCTATACACTATGCTAATAATTTGACAGTGAAAGCCAATGCAGAGAAGGAGAAGAAAATCTTCAATGAGATAGTAATACTCTCTTGGAAACCTAGTGATGAGTGAAAGGCAGCTGGACCAATCACAGACTATTTGAATCTACTATCATGTTCTTCAGTCTTACTAATTTCTCTACAACCTTCCAATAGATGATAAACAACATTTTTAAAGATCTCATTGCTACAAGAAAGATTATGATCTATCTGGATGACATTCTCATCATGTCCAAAGATAGAGAGAAGCACTGATAGATGATTCAATAGGTGTTTAAACTAATGAGGAAGCACAAACTTTTTTTCAAGATGGAGAAGTGCAAGTTTGACATATTAGAAATGGAATACCTTGGGGTGATCATCAGTGAAGGAAGCATCCAAATGGATCTGATCAAAGTGGCTGGAGTAACTGAGTGGCCAATACCAATGAAGAAGAAGGAGCTGCAATTCTTTCTGGAATTTATCAACTTTTATCACTGATTTATATGAGACTACAGCAAGATCATACGATCTATGACACAGTTAACCAGTAATGTGCTCTGGGTCTGAGGCCCATCTCAGCAAGATGCATTCAATGATCTCAAGTGATATTTTACAGAAGATGTGATTCTAGTAATCTCTACACAGAAAAGGAAGTTTAGGATAGAAGCAGATTTCAGTGAAGGAGCAATCAATGTGGTACTCTCTTAAAAATAAGATGGAAAATGGCAGCTGATAGCCTTCCTCTCTAAGGAACTCACAGTCATAAAACACAACTATAAGATCTAGGATAAGGAGCTCTTAATGATTATGCTAGCTCTCACAGAATAATATCATTATCTGATCAAAGCAGTTCAGATTTTTAAAATCTGGACTGATCACTAGAATCTCTGCTACTTCTAACAATCTCAGAAGCTTAATTGATGATAAGCATGCTGAGTTATAGAGTTATCTGAATATCAGTACACACTCTATCATAAGATGAGAGCAGTGAACAAGAAGGCTGACCTTCTTAGTCAAAGAGACAATCATAATCAAGGAGAAGAGAACAATAAAGAGGTTACATTATTAAAGTCTGAACACTTTCAGGTGATGATGATGCCAACAGAGAAAGAGACCCATAAACAGATCAAGAGTGTCATGAGAGACAACAGCAAATAGAACTAATGAGTGGCCTTATCACTCAATCATGAGCAAAGAATGATTAAGGACAACAGATTGAATCATTATGATAGGAGAATCTATATACTCTGAGACTATCAACTCCACAGAGAAACCATCACAACATGTCATGACTATGCCACTGCCAGACACCTTAGAATCACTAAAACCAAAGAGTTAGTTTTACATGAGTATTGATGGCCAAAGATGGGACAAGATATCAAACAGTATGTAAAGAAATATAAAACATATTAAAGAGAAAAGCTGTTAACTCAATTACATGCAGCATCACTCCATCCAAATGAAGTTCTGCAGGCACTCTAAACAGATATCTCAATTGATAGATATGACATCATTATTGTCATCATTGATTGATTTTTCAAGGCTATCATTCCAGTCACATGCTCAATGGAATTGTTATCTAAAGTGTTATGATTTTTTCTATTTTCTTTTCTTTTTTCTTGATTTATTCAGAAATTAACTCCTATTTCTGCTTAGTCAGAGTGTCTAAACTGAGTTTAGCACCCAGAACTGTGGGAGAGCTTAGTCAGCTCATAGCACTGCCCAGGTTCTACTGTGCTGCTGTGAAGCTTTACAGCAGCACAATGACAGAGTACCTCTTTTGTCATTGTGTAGCAGTAACAGCAGTAATAGCTCAACAGCAGAACAATACATTTTGTAGGTATTTTAGTGACACTAAACAACATGCTCTACAGTGCCAGGACAAACAATTAGATAGTTTTATCTTTAGAATAATAATGGATTAGTATATAAGTAGTGTAGCTCTTGCTGTAGTAACTCCAGCTTCAAGCTAAAGTTTATTCTTCACCATCTCATCTTGAGTGACTTGCAACTGCCTTGATAACACAGTGCCAATAATGCATCAGTGGACTTGATTGTTTTACTCAAAGTGCAAGCTAATGGTTATTTATCATGTGTTATTGGTTATGTGGAATTTAGACTTAACAATTAGCTCAAAGCTTTTAGCTTCTCTTTCTCAAGCCCAATTGTGCTGAAAAACTGAATGCCCTCAGCACTTAATTCCTCAGACCCAAACTTTACCTATGAGTTCTTTAAACTTCTTGCTTCTATTATCAGAACACTGATTAGTTTATTAGTGATTATATAGCTGTGCCATAAACACTAATCAATTACCACTTGGACAATCCATCATTATCAAGAGTTTCAATATATCAAAATAATTCTCCACAATGTCACATCAGACCTCCTCCTCCATGATATCTCTGCCTCTGTCCAACAGTTCTTCTGACCCATAAAAGGACTCATATCTGAAACTGTCTCTAGAAGCCTACTGAAGGGTGTTCTAGAGAAGAGGAGCAGCAGCAGCAGCATATATACTCTCTGTGACCCCCAACAGCAATCATCTGAGACCCTGGAAACCCTTGGGCTATAGGGTTTCAATGATCCAGACTCGACATCCTCATTCTATCCTCTGAGTGCAACATTGTGAATGACATTCTCACAATAAAGACTGCAACTTCTGTCTCTGGCTCTGGTGTTGGATGTCATGCCAGAGACTCCTTGGAGGTCATTTGGATGGCTTGAGGGACCAGAAATACCAGGGACTATGGATTCCAACACACCATGTCAGTATGAAGCAGAAGCACTGACCATAGGACAGGAGTCAGCAGTGATCTCTATTTTAATGACAACAGCAATGAGCACCAGTTTTGGCATGCCACTGTCTGAGAAGCAGACAGGCTGGAGCAGCACATAGCTAGCCACACTGCAAGCAGAACAGACCATATATGAACTCCACTGCATGCAGCACAATGAGCTAACACTGTTGATCCAGTCCTTCTCTGAGAGGACCAAGTTCAACATATTGACACCATTGCTGAGTATATCCAGGAGCAGGTATGTATTGATAATGAGATCATGAGAGAGAACACCCTCTTTAGGCAGTATCTCTGAGCACAAGAAGCAGACCAAAGGTAGGACTTGGGGAGCCTTGGAGCCAGCATGCTCATTGGAACTACCACTAACAGCATACCCAAGACTCTGTTCTGGAAACCTAGCACTCCCAAAACTGAATACAATCTCTGAGCAGAGCCAGCTGAGGGAGTCTTTCATGCTGACAATATTCACTGGTAAGCAAATGATCTCAATGATGACCAGCTCCTATCATACAGGACTGATACCATCACTGAGACTGATGATATTTCTATCCAGAGAAATAATATACTGCCTGACTGGGGAATTATCAGTAAAGATGAAGAATATATTAACCCCACAGAAAACATCTGGCAGGCCCTTGATGGGCCTATTGCTGACCTCTCTCTTCAATCTTGATTCTATCAGAACTTCTGTCAATATTGCAGAGCAATAGTGTTAAGCCCAAGCGTCACGTGGATGGATACACGTGGTAGACGGATGTGCCTTCGCACTTCGAGGAATCAACCGAATCCACTAGGGTATACCCGGGTATAGTGACTCAAGGTCAAATGTAGACTCGAGGTAGAATGGTATGTATAAACTTTAGCTCGAAGCTGGGGTGTTCCAGCGAGAGCTGTGGTTCTTAAATACTGTACAGACGTCTTCTAATTATACTACTGCTTATTATGTATGTCTGTGTCCATAGTGCCCGTTGTCCTTGAGCATCGTTACCATACATAAAAGGATGATTGTGCGTCGTCGGGCTGACTGTTGTAATGACTTGATGGGTAGGCTAGTTGTGCTGACTAAGCCTCCCATGGCCTTGTGCCCTCTGACTAATCATAAGAATAGGGGTAAAAAGGAAAAAAGGAAGATAAATCGTAACATTACCCCCCACTTAAGACCATCATCCCGATGGCTTAATTAAGGGATAGTTCATAGTCGTGTATGGCGGTGTCGGCGTTCATGTATTTCTCGTTTATCCACTGATTGGATTCTGGTCCATAGCCCTTCCAGCTGACCAGGTAGTCCACCGTCGTTGTCATTCCGCCGCCGCATGCTTTGACTTTTCGGAGTTTGTGGTTTAGTACCTGATCAATTTCGTAGTGTTCTTCGTTGTCAATTAGATCAGGTGGTGGAGGAGGTGGTCGTTCCTGATTAGGAAAAGCAGGCGCTATGTATGGGCTGAGAAGGGCCTCGTTGAATACATCGTGTATTTTCCATCCTGTTGGCAGCTTCAGTTTGTATGCGGAAGCGCCTACTTTTGCTAGGATAGAGAAAGGGCCGGTGCGTTTGTCGGCTAGCTTTCGCTTTAGCCTAGGCAGGTGGAGGTTGGTCGTATCGAGCTAGACTTTATCATTGGTTTGGTATGCGTGGGCCATACGCTGGTGTTTATCGTATTGTTTTTTCATAGTTTCAGCGGTTTTTTCTAGTGCGGCTTTCGTCTCGAGGTGGATTTTATCCATTGTTGTAGCAAATAGAGTGGAGGCGGGAGTTGTCGTCTTGTGATGTAGTGTTTGTGTGACGTGTGGGTGTCGGTCATAGTTGATGAAAAAGGGGGTCTGTCCCATTGCTGAGTGTACTCTGTTATTGTGTTGAAAGGCTGCTAACGCCAACCATTCAACCCAATCGTCCTGTCGGTAATTGATGAAAAGGCGGAGGTACTTTTCGATTTCCTGATTTGCCCATTCGGTCTGGCCGTCGGTCTGTGGGTGGTATGCTGTAGATGCGTTCCGTTTTATTTGTAGCAGTTTATATAGGTCATCGAGGAATTTCGAAACGAATTGTGGTCCTCGATCTGAGATGACGACCTGGGGCATCCTATATTTAGCATATACTTCGTCGCACAGTATTTTTGCCCACCCTTCTGAGGTCAGTTCTGTGGAGCATGCGATCGGGATGATGGCTTTGGAAAATCGATCGACTATGACGAGGATTGCATCATATCCGTTGCAATCTGGTAGCCCCATGACCATATCTACGGAGATATGGGTCCATGGCTGTGCCGGTACCTCGTTTGGATGTAGAGGCGCGGACCGGGGCTGTGTTGACGTTTTCCCCCTCTGGCATGTCTCGCAGGCCTTTACATACGACGTGATGTCGTTGCTGAGTTTTGACCACCAATAGTTTCGTAGGACGAGTTCTTTGGTTTTGGCAATGCTGGGGTGTCCTGCCGTGGCGTGGTCATGGCAGGTCGCAATGATCTCCCCTCGTAGTTGGTGGTTCCACGGGATATAGATCCTTCCATCATATCGAATCATTCCTTCCTCCTTTGTCATCCCCCGTTCATGGTTTAGAGAAGCGGTGATCCGCTGATCCCATTGATGTGCGTCCCGTGTTGCACTTTTGATGCGCTCGTGGATCTCTTCTTCCGTTGGCATTATCATTGCGCGAAAATGTTCGGGGCGTAGCATGGTAATGCCGGTGTTGTCGTTTCCGCCCTGATCATGATCGGCACGGCGGGAGAGGAGGTCAGCCTTCTTGTTGGCGACCCCGGCTTTGTGGTGAAGAGTATACTGGTATTGGGCGAGTTCTGTGACCCATCGGGCTTGGCGACGATTCAGCTTCTGGGGTTGGCGGAAGTACCGAAGGTTTTGGTGGTCCGTCCAGATTTCGAAGATGCTGACTGCCCCGATTAGGTAGTGTCGCCATTCCTCGAGGGCGAGCATTATTGCAAGTAGTTCCTTGTCATAGATTTCATAGTTCCTCTCCGTCATGGTTAATGCTTTGGAAAGGAAGGTGACGGGGCACCATTTCCCCTCCTGTTCCTGAGATAGTACGGCGCCTATGGCCCCTTCGCTGGAATCGGCCTCTACTCGAAACTTCCCCTCTTGGGACGGTATGGCGAGTACTACGTCTTCTGCCAGTCGTCGTTTCAAATCTTGGAAGGCGAGTTGTTGAGGGATTCCCCACCCCTATGGGGCGTTGCCTGTAAGTTGTGTCATGGGGCGGATGATTTTACTGTAGTCCCGTATGAACCGCCTGTAAAAGTTGGTGAAGCCCAGGAAGGATTGTAACTCCTTTTTCTTGGTGGGGGTCGGCCAGTCTACCACTCCCACGACTTTTATCGGATCCATGCGGATACTTCCTTCGCTGATGATTACTCTGAGGTACTCGGTTTCCAATACCTCGAATTCGCATTTCTCTGCTTTGAGGAATAGTTTGTGTTTCCTCATGAGGGTGAGCACCTGTCGGACTAAGGTGCGGTGTTCTTCCCTCGTCTTGGACATGATGAGAATGTCGTCAAGATAAATGGTTACCTTTTCGGTGGCGATGAGATCCTTGAATATATCGTTCATCATCCACTGGAAGGTAGCGGGGGAGTTGGTTAGGCCGAAAAACATCACGGTGGGTTCGAACAACCCCCGATTGGTCCGGAATGCGGCCTTCCATTCGTCTCCCTCTTTTATTCGAACATTATTATATCCCCACCGGACGTCGAGCTTAGTGTAGTATTTGGCTCCTTGGAGCTTGTCCATTAGCTCCGAGATCAGAGGCAGTGGGTACCGGTTCTTGATGGTCATCTCATTTAGCTTGTGGTAATCTTGAACTGGACGGAGCTTTCCGTCTTTCTTCTTTACAAAGAAGAAGGGAGAGGCCATGGGCGATTTCGACTGTCGGATGCGTCCGGATGATAGATTCTCTTCCAGGAACTTGTCAAGTTCTTGTTGTTCTTGGTTTCTGAAGGGGTAGGTTTTGCAATCGAGGTTCGTGTTAGCGTTGGGGATTAACTCGATAGCGTGGTCTCAGGGTTTCGGGAGTGGGAGCTCATCGAAACTTTCTTTCTCGAAGAGGTCCCGGTAGTCGCGTGCCCATTCCGGTATCATCTCCTCGAAGGTTCTCTCCTCCTTCCCCTCGTGGGCCTTCGCCGCCAAGTCGTTGGCATGATGCATCGCCCGGATGTGAATTTCCCTTTGTAGGTCGACGGCTAGAAGGGTTTCACCGTCTTCCATCTCCTCATCCCATCTATCCTCTGGATCCTCATCGGGAAGTTCGTAAGGTATCTTTCAACAACAGCATCATGTGAATGTGAGCCTCCCAGTTTTCCAGTTAATCAGTGAGTTGTGCCGGATTAGCCAGTCATGTCCCAGGAATAATTCTTTGCTCCCGAGATCAGTCATGGCTAGGTCGATCCTCTCGGAGTGATCTCCGATAGTTAATCTGAGTTCGACGTACTCCGTTATTGATCCAGCCTGGTTTTTTGTTCCGTTGGCATTGTAGACAGGGATGGGGGCCACGGTGGATCTGGTGGTGAGTTTGTGCTGATGAACAAAACTTCGATTGATGGAACTGCCGGTACAACCACTGTCGATCAGGGCGGTAACCGAATGGGTTGTCCGATTGGTCAGGGTTTCAATCTGAGCCTTGGTCGTCAGATCTCTTCCCGGGGTCTTGGCCCGCCTAATGAACTTTGGTGGTCCCCTGAGTTTGTCTAACCATTCCAGGGCCCGGCTTCGTTCTGCTCCTTGCAGCCCATGTACGGCATCTATGGTGGCTTCCTTCTCCCTGGATCGGTGTATCCACCCTCGTAGCACAGCTTCTGCTGCGCTGTCATTTACGGCTTCTTTGATGGCCCTCCACGTCCATTCAGTTTCGAATGGCTTTAGCCACTGTTTGGGGCCCTCTGCCCCGGTTTGGCCCGTAGGCACTTGAGTTTTGTTTTGCGACTCTTTTAGATGTGTGGGGATAGTTCGGGGTATATTCGAATGCGTTGTAACTACAGGGGTAACATGAGTCTGTACAATGGTAGGGGCCCACACACCATGAAGTCCTTTGGCCGATTCAGTGGAGTCACTCACTGACCGGCCTGATCTTTTACCTCCTCGATCTTTGTCTCCTTGCCCAGTTCCTCTTCTTCCTTCTGTAACTCGGCGATCTGCGCTCGTATGTCTTCGCGGGTTTGTTTCTTCTTTGGACAGTCTTTGGCCATGTGGCCCTTTAGTCCGCAGTTGAAACATTTCCCTTCTTTCTTCATCTGATCAATGTCCATTGGTTTTCCGGCGCCGGTGTAAGTGGTTCCCATTCCAGTCTTCTGAGTGCCGTAATTTGTTGTCATGGGAGTTCCCGATGGTTTCCCGGCAGTTTGCCCCGACTTGTTCAGGGTTGGCGGTGCCGACTTCTTGCCGTATTCCTGCAAGGTCGATGCCTCCGCTTTCTGCCTTTGCCTTTCCTTGTACATTTCGACGATCCTCTCCTTCCATTCGTCATAGCCTACGGGCATTAACATTTTGACGCCCATGGCTGAGATCATCGTCAGGTACGAGGATGGAACTCCCTGCTTGAGGGCTTCTACCATCCTTCCGTCGTTCACGACATCTTCCCTGATCCCTGCGAGTTTAGCGAGTCGTTCCAACTCATCGAAGTAATCGGTGGCCGCTTTATCCCCCATCTTGTACACCTTGATCTTCTGTTTATGTACTTCTTGAACGGCAGGATCGATAAATTTGTCGTTCAGCATGCGCTTAAAGACCGGCCACGAGGGATATCGATAGTGTTCCCTGGTGGTGGATCGGAAGTTTGGGGAAATGAGGATCCACCACGTTTTGGCCTTGTCTTCCAAATAGGAGGTGGCGAAAGTGACTTTGTTCATGTCGGTTCCGATGTACCCGACGTAGACTTCGAAATATTGTTCGCAGTCTACCAGGAATCGGTCAATGTCGTCAGAGACCCCCTTGAAGGGGCGCAGTTTTCGAAGGAGATCGGGATGGCATTGTAAGACGTTGGCATTGTGTGGGAGTGCTCCCATCGGGTTGGGCCATCCGTCGAATGGTGGTTGTTTCCATTCCACGGGTGGTCCGGGGAAGGAGTGTAGGGAATTGTCGTCTGCGATCGGGCTTCCTTTCGGATCGGTTACTCGGACGATCACCCCATCCCGTATTGTGAAGCCAAGGCGGACCGCCTCGGGGTCGTCCCGAATGGGGTCCTTCCCACTCGACTCTGCTTGGTCCGGAGGAGGTTGTCCGCCGAGGAGCCGACTTCCTTTGCCGGTCTAAGGGTTTTGGGTTTGAGCGGCTTGCCATGCCGGTCGATTTCTTGTGCGAATGAGCCATGAAGCCATGCTTCAGACCGACGGGTTGTCGTCGGCCCAGCTCCGAATGGAGGGGGCGACATAAACGGCTCGTTTTGGTGGGACGGGGGGGGTCCGCAGCATTGGTGCCGGTGCCTTTGGTTTGTCGGGCCGATACGGTGAAGAGTACCTGAGTGCGCGCAAGGTGAAAACGGATACAGCAGAGCGTTATCCACTGACCACACTCACACCAACACACACACAAAACTCTTAGTTCGTGGGGGGATTATAATGCGATAAAGTAGTATTCAACAAATGTAATTGTTTTCTTCAATGAGATCACAGTGCGTGAACAGTAATAGCGCGCTTACAACAGTCCGAGGTCTCTCTAAGTCTCAAAGCTTTTTGTTTTATCAAAACAAGAGGTGGCAACTGGTGTTGCCGGGCCTCAAGGCAAAGGGTACTGCAGCTCAATACAATATGTCGAAACACTCTCTCAAAACTCTCCAAATCGGCCCAAGCACAGCTCAGATAAACTCTAATCTCTAACACACACAATACACAACTCAAAGCTTCACGCTCTAAGCAAAAACCAATCACAAACA